>NW_008581094.1:0-28806 GCF_000691845.1 Merops nubicus | reverse complement strand
AGGTAAAGACAGTTCTTAACATGTATATAAGAATCCTTCAGCTGGTGATGCTATTTTTACAGGAACTTTAATAATAATAATGATGATGCGGTAATTACTAATCAGCTTTTTTAACTTTCTGGTTGTTGGATTAACTTTTAAATGTAGGATTGTGTTGTTCAGTGCTACCAAAGCACTGCTAATATTTAAATTCCAAAGGCCTATTAAAAACACTTGTGTGAATATCCATTGTTAGCAAAGCTTAACCTCTTAAATTTCACTCCTTCATATTTTTCTGTTTTATCTCTGCTATTATAAATGATAAAAATATTTTTGTGGGTTTAAGATTAAAGTAACTGTTGCTATTGAAGTTGAGTAATAGGGAAGATAAATTTATTCTTACTGTGATGACTTCCTGTTTGTCATCTGTTAGGATTATGCAGCTAGCAAACTAGAGAACAACTAAACTGACACTGCTATCTCACAGGTTTATGTTTTACTTTTAAAGACAGGCTGCTTCTCTGTTATGTTGTTTTTTTCCTCAATATTGTTGTCTTTCATCCAATGCATAGGAAAAGAAGTGCTATTATTAATGCAAGCCTTGAACACACTTTCTACTCCAGAGGAAAAGCTGGCAGCTTTGTGCAAGAAGTATGCTGATCTGGTAAGTAATTTGTAAAGATGGCAGGAGTTATTCATGTGTTAATATTAACTGTGGAATGCAAGAACTTCTAATACAAGACAGTTAACGATTTTGAATATTTTAGTGTTGTTGAAAAAAGAACAAAACCAAACCAAAGCACAAAACCCAAAGATGGTCAAGGCTTGTTACGAGTATTGTTTCAGCCAAACTTGCATGTAGTCACTTCACTTCTACATGACTGCCTAAAGCCAAAATAAAAATATGTTATGCTAACTTGGGGTTGGACCATAACACTAGGAATGACAGAAAAGCTAAGAGTTTCTTTTGAGAATCATTGTTTTCTTAGCTTTTGTCTGTTGATAATGCTTTTGTGTTAACACTTTGCAATTTATACCCTTTAGGATAAAAGGAAAGACCATACTGTGACACCAGATTTGGAAAAAAAAAAATCACTTCTGTTTAATCGTTCAGTGATTTTTGGAGGGTAGGGGAAGTTGGAAAAATGTGGGTTTGATTATTTTGTGCTTTCTGATCGGGCAAATAAATGGATAGAAAAAGTATACATTTCTTCAGTAGCAAACAAAAAAGGTAAAATATTAGCAGTAATTCATCATAGAGTACATTCCCACACCGTGGAAGAGAAATTGTAATTTATTTCTAAATTGATGGCAAAATGGGGGTGGGGGGTAAAAGGCTTATATTCACTTTTCAGAGTGTGCCTGGGGAGAAAAATGCCTGACTTGTTCATCTTGACACAGGGATAGACAAGAATGGAAAGTCTGGAAATACTGTGTGGATGTGCTTCCCCATCATATTTGTAGTTATAAAATGAATGCAAAACTAGAGAGGTAACTGAATAGCCTGACAAAAGTCTAGTGTTTTCCTCTTGTAGATGTCAAGTGTACTACACATGGAAATGTTTCTGAAAATGACATAATGGCTGCACAACGTGGCATAACTCTTCTGAAATTAATTTTTCCTTTGAGATTAATAATGTCTCCAGAGCTTTGAGGATGACCTAGCAGGTAGTCTTTTTACTCAGAGAGGCAATACTGATTACTTAAGGATAGATTTAGATTAGTTCTGTTTAGGAAATCCTGAGTCCTCCTTGGAGGTCTGCTATATTTTTGCTTTTTTTGCTTTGCTCTCTCTCACATGCACACTGTTGTTCATATCAGTGAATTTCCATCACAACCATCAGCTTCTCTGAGAAGTCACTTCCCATTTAAAAGAGAAACAATAGTGCAACTCAAGGATGGGACATCCACCTAAAAATGAGCTTTGATCTTGTGAGAGAAAAGTGCAGTATGTGAGTTGGTTCTTGGAAGCAATTGCTTGTGCATGTGATGCCTTTTGTTTTTGAATGAACAGCTCCCATGTCAAATCAGAGTGGAGATGATGGCCTGCAGGAGGAGCTGGGTTGGCATGAATTCCACACTTCTGCAGAAAGAAAAGTCTGCACCATTTGCACTTTGAGTTTTCTTGTTGAAGAAATGCTCTCAAAACAATTAGGGAGTAGACCAAATGAATTAGTTTTCTTCAAGAAGCATGGCAATCGGGAGAGATGTGTTCACGTTACAGGTTGTTTTCCCCCCTCCCTGGAGAGCATCCGTGGTCTATAGGTAGAGTGAGCATTCATGAGATAGTCACCATCCTAGAAAACCAGTTGCTTTCCCCATGATGATGAGAGCTGCTGGGGAGTTGGGTGGGAGCTTGTCTGGGTGTAACAGTAGATCTGCTTTAGCTGAATGAGTCTTAGAAGTACTTCGTTCTCCTTAGAAAGTTTAGGTTGGATCTGGTTGTGTTCCTGTTAAGATGCATTCTTTTCTTCATTATAGTGGTGGTGAACCACTGGCATAGGTGTCAGCTTTAATGCCAGCAGAGGTTTGAACTGTTTATGACAGTGCACCTACAATGCTCTTTTTCTTTTTTTAAAGATTCATCATCTTTAAAGCTCACTGTCAGGTTTTTCAGTGGTGTCTCATGAAAAGGACTGTACAATAAAGGTAGGAATGACTCTCTCCTGGCAAAAGATATTCCACAATATTTTTTTTTCTGATTTGGAATCTATCAGGAGATCAGTTTGTGATGCAGGAAGGTTTGCATCCTTGGTGATATGTCTCATGCTGGCATAGTTCTACAGGCCTGAAGTTTCATAGTTATGCAGACAGCATAGCCACTTGAAGTGTGTTTTTTTTCTGGCCATGCAAGAAAAGGGCTTTTTCTGTTTGGATATCAAAATACTCCCGTAACATTCGTTTTTTATTTTAATTAGATTCAATATATATTTAATTTACTGTTGTTATGGAGGTCCTTAACTTTATTTATTCTTTATTCTGTGCTTCAGCATTATTTTGAGCTCTTTCAGAAAACCAGCACTGTATTACTATTTTTCTGTCATGCTGATGTTCCTTGTTGCCAGCCTTCTTTTCCTGTGGTGCCCTGAGGCCGAGGCACTATCGAATAAGGAACAGAGTTGCACTGAACATTGCTGCCTTCTTTAAAATAGAACAGACTCTGAATAATATGGTTTCTCAGGGAGCCCAAAAATCATGTATAGTGGAACTTGCTGTCAACTAGATATTAATGCAAGAAACTTCTATTCACTGCATGTTCATAGAATAGATTTTGAAGTCAGCACTGTATACCACATTTATGCTGTCATCTACCATCTAAACAGCCTAAAGAAAACAAAAAAATTGCTTCAAATGGTTGAGACTACAGATTAAGTCATAAAAGTCTGGGCTGTGCAGCTTTAATAGTATTTGACTTGATTTGTCAGGGCCACTAGTTCTATCTGTTGCTTTCTGAAATACCTTAACATTTTGCAAACTTGTACCAATTACTGCTTCCTTTGGTAGGAGCTCCAGCTGACAAGAAAGAGCTCTGTACGCAGTTCTGTGGGTTTGTGTTTTTGACAGTAAAAACAAGACCTGTTTGATAACAGCTTCGTGTACCTTACAGATAACAGAGTGGAAGAAGTTGTGACTTGTTGTGACCAGTCTCAGTTGGCTTTTAATTGTATCTGCCACATCCTCTTTTCTCAGGGCTAGTCCTACCCCTGTAACCAAATGCAAGCTGATAGCCCATGGTCAACAGGTCCCTGTTCTGCAAAGGCAAATGTTTGTTGAGTTGGCATTTATATATTTTAGTCTTCTCTCCTCACCCATTTAGAATTGTCTGTAGGATGATGGGAGTTGATCTTAAAAGAGAAACTTGGGGATCTTAATGAAATTTTTTCATTTCCTTTCAACTGAAATATTTAAAAGTTTGTTCAGTCTGCTTATCTAGATGCACAAAGACAGTTTCATCTCTGTTTATTTGATAAATACACTCTTTAATGTTAGTTGGAGGAGAGCCGGAATGTTCAAAAGCAGATGAAGATACTACAGAAGAAGCAAGCACAAGTTGTGAAGGAGAAAGTCCACTTGCAGAGTGAGCATAGCAAGGCCATTTTGGCACGTAGCAAACTGGAATCTCTCTGTCGGGAGCTTCAGCGTCATAACAAGACCTTGAAGGTTGGTTTATTTACATAAATTACAATGCTAGTGGTGGTGGAAATCTTACGTACTGATTACTGCTTAAAATCAGACTGCTGCTTTTTACTTACCCCTTTGCCTGTTACCTGTACCCACAGAAGATGCATGGCATGTGGCGTTAAGTGTACATAATTTTAGGGTAAAGAATATGGGGATAGTTCAACTTGCTAATTTTTTTTTTTTCCCCTCAAGCTGGTTCATATTACTGGCTGTATTTGTTTCTGGGAACAGTGCTGATAACTGCTGAGAAAAATAGAAAAACTGAAATAAGAGCAGCATGAGGCTTAATTCTGTCAGAATATAAGGGATGAGAGTGAAATGGGAGAGAGCCAAGAGATTCTTAGCTGTGATAGCTGTAGGAAATTTCATTGTACTGTCCACACTTTAACATCTGGGTTATTCTTATGCTTGCGAGGGTATTAATGTAGCGTCTTATAATACCAGCCTGTGAGTAACGTTGGTGGTGGTAACACCCAGAATCTCTGTTTTGGAATTTTAGATTCTTCCTTCCGTACGTGTCATGTGAGTAGTCAGCACAGTGTATTATGGTTGTGGCTTATATTAACTCTATCACTCTAGAACTTCAAACTGTACAGAACTGAATTATTCCCCTTGTTTCTGACACAAAAATCTTTGACAAAGGTGCATGGTTTGTCTTAAACACATTAATATTCTCTCTTGAAAGGAAGAGAACATGCAGCAAGCCCGCGAAGAAGAGGAAAGGCGGAAGGAAGCAACTGCCCACTTCCAGATCACGCTGAATGAGATCCAGGCTCAGCTGGAGCAGCACGACGTCCATAACGCCAAGCTCCGTCAGGAGAATATTGAGCTGGGGGAGAAGCTGAAGAAACTCATTGAGCAGTACGCGTTGAGAGAAGAGGTGCTCACATGGTGCTTCTAGTGGAATTCTGTTAGCTCTCTGACTGAGGATCAGTTACTTAAAGGGGAGAAAACCCCCTGATATCTTACAGCTATTATGTGTATAAATGTATATACACATATATTTTAAATTATTCTTTATACTTCACTACTCTGAAAAATTAAGTAGCTCTTTTACCAGCAATCTGCCTTTCCTGTCTGGTTTTGCATATCTAAATTCAAGATGCATTGAAAAAAATCCTTCACAGTGAAAGTGATCAAATAGAAATAAGTTGACCAGAGATTGTGGAATTTCTGTCTTTAGAGGTATTTGGAACTCAGCTGGGCAAGGTGTAAGCAGCCTGATCAGACTCTGTTGTTGACCCTGCTTTGAGTGGACTAAATGGCTTCCAGAGGTTTTTCCAACATAAATATGTATCAATGTTTGAAGTTCTTCTATTAGACCTTCTCATTATAGTGGGAGGGAATATAAGAGTTAATTATCTGTCTTGTTTGGTTTGGTTCACTAAGTTTGGGGGAGTTGGGGAAGCTCCTTTTTGCATGTGGTTCTATGCCAATGAGAAGAGCTAAAGTAAGCTATTATGTTTTAAGAATATATTTGGACTGGTGTCATGGAAAAGACTGTTATAGGGCTAGCAAGCTTTAATTGGCACCAGGATAGCAGCTAGCCAGTCTAAGTTACAGTATTGTAAACCAGCCAGTTCTCCATGTCAAAGAGAGAGCTAAGGTTCAGAGGTGTTCTACAGCTAAGAGTAGTTTGCTAGTTCTTAGTTGGCACATAAAGTTTGGAATATAATTTCTCAATTGTTTCTTTTGTTGTGGTTTTTGGTTTCGTTTTTTGTTGTGGTGGTGGTGGTTTTTAGTTGTTTTGTTGGGTTTCTTGACTTTTTTTTTTAACTGGATCAGTTAGGTCTCTTTAGACTAGTTCCTTGCCTTTTGCAATCAAGGACTATTTCTATCCATGAGATAATTTAGGGAAGAGAAAAAGTAGGAAGCTGTCTTGTGCTACTTTACAGGTGCAAGTAAGACTGCAAAATTCAATGATTTGTGGAATTTCATCAGCTAAATAAACTTGTTGCAAACTTTCCTCATTTTGAGTTTTCTTAATTATGAGGACTAGTCTTTTTAGAAAAGTAACAAAGTAAGATAAGGATTAGCTGTAGGTACTTGTTAGAAGAAAGGATGCAGAGTGCTTGTTACAGGATTTTTGAAGTGTCCGGTGTGAAGTGACTGACAGTATTGTACCAATTTAATAAAATACACAGCTGGTTTCTGTGAAAGACAAACGAAGCGTAGCTATGACGTATGGAGATACAGGAAGAAAGAAGGAACATAAAGCAGTCTTGCCACTTCTTCTGCATGAAGCTGACAAAGAATATGCATGTCCCCATACATGTATGCTTACCTTAATTGACCAATGGACTGTTTGTTTGACTAAGACAACTTTCTTTCCTCCTTTAGCATATTGATAAAGTGTTTAAACATAAAGAACTGCAGCAGCAGCTTGTGGATGCCAAACTTCAGCAAACTACCCAACTTATTAAAGAGGCAGAGGAAAAACATCAGCGAGAAAGGGAGTTTGTAAGTGAATTCTGTGTGTTACTTAAGAGAAATAACAAAACCCAACAAACTAGATCTTTCATGATCAAAAGTGAATCCTGCAAATGCAGAGGACTGTCCCTGGAAAGTTAGAATAGATTTTTTTTCAACAGTGAGACTGAGATTTAAGTTTTGCACATATGTGATGCCTAAAATATTAATGTCTGTATTTACAAGCAAGTAATGCTACTGTTGGAATTTTCTCAGCAAATGTGCTGGGTATCATTTAGATTTTTCTCAGACTGAGAAATGTCTTGAGCTGAAACGCCAAAGGTACTTCCTTGTGGTCAAAAGTTGTCACTTCTGTTTTTACACTATAAGAAGTAACAATTGCAGAAGAAAGCATATGCTCTTGTGAGCTGTCTGTCTGCAAAACTACACCTGCTGTTTTATTTGTATGTTGATAATCAGCAACTTAACTTTCAGTCTTCCAAGAAGTTTGCTTCCAATTGCAAAATAATACATAGGTGAAGATTGTGGGTTTGTTTAATTCTCCTTATGTGTCTGTAACTTCTAGGCAAAAAAGCCTTGCTTTCTTTGCTTTTCCTGGATAAACTTAAAGATCATCTGTGGTTGGGTTGTTCTATATTTTTAAAACCTAATTTTGGAGTTGTGAAGCTGATGAAAGTGTCTTCAAAGATGAACCTACAAAAAGGTATCAAGTTGAGGCAAAATTGGTTTGAACTGCTCTGGAAAGGTAATATTAGTTGCTGAAGAAGTGGAGGTGGAAGATAAAGTAGAGAGGCTACAAAGTGGTTACAAATCACAATTTGTTAATGAACTTCTCATATGAATTTAGCTGTTCAAACTTGCTTCAGAAATAGAAACATTGACTCCTGCTGCCAATTAGAAAAATGTCCCAACAAATTTCTGCATGCCAGCACGTGCTTTAAACCATATCTGTGAATGTAGGGGATAGGAATAGAAAGCCCATGTGAGAAAACACAGTTGAATGGTCCATAGGTGAAGTTAATGTTAGTTCATTTTTCATCATAGATCAAGTTAAGACGTTCTTATGAGTACTTTATTCATTATGTGATCTTTTGCATTGTTTTTAGCTGCTAAAAGAAGCTACTGAGTCCAGACACAAATGTGAACAGATGAAGCAACAGGAAGCTCAGCTGAAGCAGCAGGTATCTTTTTTTAATCAGGTGGTCTTTGATAGCAGTTGTTCCAAAAACACAATACCAAGGGATTTGGGATTGTAGTGAACATAACACAAGATAGAAAAAAAATTACATGTTATCATTTATCAGATGCAATGCACTACTTGTGAAAAGTACTTGGGTTTGGGTTTTTTTTTAAATTAAGTCTTAAACTTAACTTTAAATATGTAGTTCTTCAATAGTGAAGTGTAAATTGTAAAGACTTTGTATTTGCTCTTTAATACATCTGGAGAGGGATGTTAATGGATGGAAGGTGCTAAATATTGAATCGCTGGAGTTAATGCTAATTTAAAAGGATACTAATATTACAAAGACTAGAATATGTGAAATATTAAAAATCTCTTCATTTTGGCAGCTACTTTACCATTTCTTGGCTTCTCTGAAACTCTTGTTCTCTCTTCCAAAGTTTTGGGGTTTTTTTTTGTAGCTGTTCAAGACCAGAGAGGCCCTTGTGACTAGAGAGCTGGGTGGGGACTTCTCACTCAGGCAGGTTTTAGAATTTGTTCTCTACTAGTAGTTTCCATCTCCTCCTGTTGTGGAGGACTGGGAGCAAGGAACGTTGCATTTATCCCTGTAGTTATTCAGATTTAGTAACCTGAGTGTCTCTATCCACTAAAAACTGCTGGCTTCAAACTGTTTTCTTGCTATAAATGCAACAGCAAAATACTCTCTGAGAGTGCAGAGGTGGTCTTCAGTTTTTGCAGGGTGGTTCTGCATCACCTGCAGTCATTGGCCACACGTGAACTCGGTACGCAAGGCAGAGGGAAACAGTAGGTTCAGCTAACATCATCTCATCTGGGAAGCAGTAGCTACTCCTTTTATTGTATATTTTCTTATTGTTTCAGTTTTGTGAGGTGTTTGTATTGTCTCCTTGCAAGCTCTGTTTCATGCACTTTTTTCATATTTATTGTACCTAATTCTTTTCCAGGCTTTCCAACAGTTATATTTAAAGTGTGTGTGTATATGCATAATTAAATGTAATCATACTTAATAATTAACACCCCAAGTCTTCCAAATAGTTTTTTTTTGCCATCACTAGAAAGTTTAGTGACAAGAATGGCAGAGTCTCATGACGTACTGTTGACAAATTAGGCCAATTCTTGTTATGAAATCTCCTTTACTATTAGAGCAAAGTACAGTATTTCTGTGCTCTGAATTGTATTGTCCTGTAACCCCCAACAGAAGAATTGAGAGAACTGGTTATTATTCAGTTGGAGTAAGAAGTTACTAGTAAATGTTCATGCTTTCTTAGAACATCACATGCCGGTAGCATAACTTATTTTCATAAGAACCATAACCTACTTTTTTTTAAAAAAATTAACATATTTTGCACCATTTTTTCTTGACAACTGACCTTGTGGGGCAGGGCAAGAAGACTTTGTCATCAAGTGTTAATGCTTTTCACTTGTTGAAATGTAATGCTTTTAACTATTAAATTTTTCAATATTCACATTCCATGATTCTTGCTTACTGGGCATATTTCATGGGTTGTGAATCTTTATTTTGATTTCTGGAATGAATCGTGTTTTTTCTGTCCCAGCCCTGGCTGTTAGGTTTGGTTGGTTAACGTGGAAAGTTAGGTCTTTTCTAAGTTTGATGTCACTAATCTTGTGCTGAATTTCCTGTATATGTATCTGTCCACAGACGACCTTTTTCAGTGGGGAAGCAGAAATGATAGTGATGAACTATGATGTTTGCCAATACTTTATTAAACATAATATCCTCTTTATTTCAGAATATATTACTGTTCTATAAACATAGTTCTCTCCTATATAGATATATGTATAATCTGAACAGCATGTTTTCAGACAAGCTCTGCATGCTGCTTAAATGTAATTGTACAATAGTTTAAAAAAAAAAATCAATCTTCTAGTATTTGAGCTTAATTTTGCTTTGCACCTTAATATTTCTGTATTCATTCAGATTAATGTTGCTCCTTCTTTTCCTACAGCTTTCTCTTTATATGGATAAGTTTGAAGAATTCCAGACCACCATGGCAAAAAGTAATGAACTTTTTACAACCTTCAGGCAAGAAATGGAGAAGGTACTTACAGGGTTATTTAGTTTAATAAAAAATAGGACTAAAATGCATGCTGTTAGTGGGATGCATTTTAGATTTTATAATAGTGTTTGCAGTCTGAAACTGTATGGAATATTTTGTTGTTTAATTTGGATCATAAGGTAGGTCATAAGAATTGGTCATATTCTAGAAGAGCAATGTTATTTTTTCTGGGTTTTAACATGCTTTCATAATCTCTAAATCCCAATTTTTGTTTTGTCAAAGGCATACAATAGTTTTCAGTCTTTTTTGCTGTGCCTATCTTTTAAAACTTCTTTTCCTCAAGCTTCTTGTTGTACTTTAAGATTGCTAGTCTGCTTCTTTTGAGAATCAATCTTGTTTTCTTCAAATGCAAAATCTGTATTTGTGGGGTTGATTGCGTGCGAAAGACTTCTATAAAATACCTTGTTCAAACTGCACTTGGAAAGTAACACTAAGAAGTTGAATTATTTTTGTAAACCTACCTACATTGCAACAGAAGCCGCAAAATTAAGTCTTCTATTGATCTTTTGTAGATGACAAAGAAGATTAAGAAACTGGAAAAGGAAACTATAGTGTGGCGTACAAAATGGGAGAACAACAACAAGGCTCTTCTGCAAATGGCTGAAGAGGTAATTATCTTTTAGGCAGCAGCACGGCTAATCTGAAGTCTGTGTCTTGGAGAACTTCTCCACAACTGAAAAAATGTGTGAACTGGAAATAATACACAGTAGCCTCTACTTGGATTGTCTGCCTTATGTTTTCTGTTATGTAAATAGTACTGTTCTCCTCAGACATGGAAAATAAAAAGCTGCTATATACGCCTAAACTCATGACACAAAATTCAGCCTCATCATTCGTGGCTTACTGTTTAATTGCTGGGATGATGTGTATGAAATCTCACAAGCTGAATGAACTGACTCCATTTTAATAGGCTGAGCAAAGTTTAGTCAGTGCTGCAACAGAAATCTATTTTAAATGTGTAAGACTGACCTGAAGGAAATAACCCATGTGGAAGGGATCAATTACTTCCCTGCACTGCTGCTGCTTTTGAGGTCATGAGGTGGCATTACTTAAGTGTAGTCCAGTAAGAAAGGGGCTACAACAGTGTTCATCCAGGGCACAGGGATACAGTTCTGCCTACACCCTCTGAGGTCTGGTTCAGCTCTGTCAGGTGTGACCTTGCTGGGTCATACAGGGTCTACTGTGGCACTGCTTATCTTTCTCTGTTATCTTTCTCTGCTCTTCTAAGGAGCTGGTTAGGAGAGCCATGAGTATGGTACCTTCTGCCCTGGATCCTGCTGCTGGACTGTAGGTTTCCCATGTGGATGCTCTTCTGCTCCCTAGAGTTGTCATTATTTGGATTGTAATTGACTGGTTTTTTTGGCTTCGTACCAGGATCCTCACTGATACTCAGCTCTCACTTAAAAATAGCATTATATAGTTACATAGTTCTTGTTGCTTGTTTCTGAAGGTCTCTGTTGCCACTCCAGCTTAGACCATCTGAAGTGTAGTGGTCGAGTATGCTGAGGGAATTTGCTGCAATGCAGCTGGAATTTGACCAACTGGATTAATTAAGACTTAATATTCAGGATTAAATGGTTGTGATTCTTTTAACTAATTTAAGGGGGAAAAAATGAGTTGTATCACAGAGCTTCTATTTTCTTTTGTCCTTCAGAAAACAGTAAGAGATAAAGAATACAAGGGCTTTCAAATAAAACTGGAGCGTTTGGAGAAGCTATGCAGGGCCCTTCAGACAGAAAGGAATGAGCTGAACGAGAAGGTGGAAGTCCTTAAGGAACAGGTTTCTCTCCGAGAAGCAGATGTGGATCTAGCTGTGCAGGTGTTGCAGTCCTGCACCCTCAATTCCCACGAGGAGCTGGGAACTCCCACTGACACGGAGCCGGGAATCCAACCCGATGTGGGATCGTGTGTGGCAAACAGCTCTGAAAAGACTGTCTCAACAAGTCCCAATCCTGGCACTGAATCTGTAGACTAAAATGAAGTGTAAACACTGTATTGAGAGATATATTTTGTGTATAACTTTCTCTGTTGGTGGTAACTATTTGGTTTTGTGGTGAAAATTTTCTTACTTTTTCTACCATATCTGTATTTTCTTAGAACTACTGGACTTATGTGGTACAGGAAGCTGCATAGCAGCTTTAAATAGCTTAAACTATAAATTTTCCACAACTGTGTTGCACATCTGCCTCATTTTTTAAAAGAAAATATTTTTCCATAAAAGGATGCATGTGCGTTTCCTCCCCTCAACACAAATCACTGTCGTAGAAGACTGTGTACAGGTAGAGCATCGTTTCGGGGAAGAGTGTGGCAGCAGGTCACCTTTTTGGTTTAAAGAACAGCATTCTGGTTTTGTTCATTGATATGCCACTCAGTATACTAAAGATTGCGCATTTTTTCCAGTAAATTTATTTACATAAGGTTGTCTAAGGGCCAGTAAAAAAAAGTCAGCTTTCCCCTCTAGTATGTTTTCATGTATATGAATGAAAAAGTAAAGGTCCAGAATATAGTAAAAGATACATTTGAAGGGTTTTATGTACTTTGTGGTATGAAAAAAACAGCTTTGAAATACATTCTTTTGCAGCTGGTGAAACAGGGTGTACAACTTTTAGCAGACTTCTCAGGGTTGTGTTGTAAAGGTTAGTTTGGACTACTTGCCCTGCCTGTGAACATGTGAAGTGTAAACACCTGAGAAAATGTGCGGCAGTGTTCCCGAGTGGAATTCTGCAGTTGTGTAGCTTACTGCACAGTGTCAGTCACCACCTTCCCCCTTGGCTGCAGTGTGTCCAGTGCATGGTTACCCTGACCAGACAAGTCCAGGACTGGTTAGACAAGTCTCTGGATCATCTGAAGGGCTGGAATATAAGCACGTGGCACCAGAGGTCTGTGGCCTTGGGCTGTCTGTGACAGACCTCTACGCTGTGTAGTTGTCAGGCGTTAGTTAAAGCATACACTGCTTGTGATTGAACATGTAGCTTCAAATACTTTCCCTGAAATGCAACGTGGAATTTCTTGCACACTCCACCTCAAAGCTGTACCAGTTGGCAGAGTGCCTTCCCAGTTAAGTTATCTGGTAAAGATGATACTTCAGATCCTTACACAAACATCCAACAAGCTAAGCTTCCTTGTTAACCTGAAACCATACAGTCTTTTCCTATAAAATTTGATTATCCACATTTTGACTTCTTTTCCTGAAAGAAACTAGGACCAACATTTATTTTTTGGCAAGTCAACATGTGAAATAACTACAAGCTACCCCTAACTTTATTTCCTGTGTATTTACTTTCTAATTTTGGTTGCTGTCATTCTTAAGAAATAAGAACATGCGTAGGGTTTTTTGGTACTTAAAGTTCTTTGCACTTGCTTGGGAGGGGATTTCTGAATCAAGCACATCTCTCAATGAGCTTCACACCCTCGTTGCCCTTGGCAGTTCAGTGGCTAAATTACTTGAATGTTCAGGCTGCACTGAGCTCCTGATTCTTTTCCTGTAGTAATGTACATTGAAATAATGCAGCTGTCTCTGAAAGAGTGAGGTTATGCAAGGCCTAATAAATGTGGTTTCGCTCACACCACTGAGAGGAACTGTGCAAAACTGACATTTTTTGAGTGGTGGAACATGTGGGAAGCTGGCCATCGTTCTAGCTTTGTGCGAATGAAGAGGTAGCAATGAGCAGTCAATCAGGGTAGGCTCGGAGCTCTGAAACGTTAATTGTGCTAATAGGGCATGAAAAAATACTGGAAAGAAGTATTTCAGACTTGCTTTTCAAATCACTTGCTTTATAGATCAAGCTGTTCAAAAAATAGTTGTTGCAAGAACTGGTTTTCAGCTAACACTAAGCATGAAGTAATTTTCCTGAGGAAAAGTGAAAAACTTGGATGCATCATACCCTTGGCAAGGTAGGACATGCAGTTTTCTATTTTTACAGTTTATTGTTTGAGCATTTGTATCCAACAATTCTTTCTATAGTGCTTGTTCTATATGGAGGCTAGAGTGAATGTTTGGATCCTGTTGCAAGAATATTTTAAAGGGCTTTTAGAGACCTGACAGATGTATAGAACAGCAATACAAATATATTTGTTACTGACTGAATGTGTAAACACAGCAGAAGGCCCCAAGTGATGGCAAGCTTTTAAATTGGGGATATCTTTCTTTCCTACCCTTAGCGTACCCATAGTATATCATTTGTTCTGGCCAAGGTGAGCTCTACTTTGCTTCTGAGACCAGCCTGTTTCAGGAAAATGCAGTTCCATGCATTGCTCCGTGCATTGCTTAAAGAGTGTTGGTTTAAAAAAAAAAAAAAAGTGTTTTTTTTTTAAAAAAATAAGGGATAAGAAGCTCGTCACTCTGACTGATCTGCCATACAGCAGGCTACTGCACTGCCAGTCTGCAGCCAAATGGGCTCCAGTAGGGTTTTAAGTAAACTTGTATTAATGCCTTTCTCCCACTACTGCAAACCTGGGCGGGAAACTGATGTAGCCTGGAATAGGTGTGTCTGATTGTCAGAACTCCGGGGCCTGACTGACAGTTTCACCACAATTAAGCTGCAAAAATCTAAATTGTGTGAGACCCAAGACCCAAATGCGTGTACGCGTACACGAGTGAGTTAGGGCTGTATCTCTTCACGTTCTGTCCTTCCTTTCATTACACCTGGTTACGTTACAGTTCAATTCTCAGGTGTTGCAGAAAATCTACCTCTTTGGACTGTAGATGGAAATAACTGTGAAAAAAGTGATGCAGAAATCTAGTTTGTGCTAAACACACTGCTTTATTTTTACAACCCACGTCTGCTTTCATGAGGATAAATGATAAATGAACAGGCAGTCTTTGTTTTGCTTTTCAAAAACATTTTGTAGAGATTTTTCACTAATGTGAATCTGAAATTTTATCTACTCGATTCTGTATAGATTAAGTAAATAAGTATGCTTAATATATTGGACTCTGAGTTTTTCTTTAACATCACATTCCTGTCTTCTAACTGGATCTACTGAACTCACTGTATTTATTTGAAAAGAGTGAAAATTAAAAGATGTGAAACTTGAGTTGAAGCTTATTGTTGAAGTGCAGGCCCCAAGAACAGTGCTGTCACAGGGTCCTGGCCAGGGCTGGCGTGTGGCTGGGGGCCCAGAACAGGCCCTCCAGGTAGAGTTTGGTAAGAGAGGGGCTGTACCTGCTGTGCTCGCCCTGCACGCTTCGAGGTGGGGGCAGGAGCTCTGGCTGAACATGTGGCTGCTGCTGCAAATTTTGCTTGCACCTTCTATCTCCAAAAATGTACCTACCGTGGTTCAGGTGGATGCAGTGTGGAAAAGGGGTGGGAGGGTTACATTACAATTAGCTTGTCTATAACTTCATCAAGCTTTCCACCCATTCTGTCATATGATGTGGGGCCACTTGTTACTAATGTACGGTTCCTTCCCATTTCCTAATGATGGCAAATGTTCTGTTTGCCTTTTTTCATAAATATATATTTATATTCCCTACCATTTGGCAGTATCCCTAAACTTAGGAGAGTTTTGAGTTCAGTTTTTTTTATGTATACTTTTTCCAGGTAATACATAGATCTGTTTCACAAACAGTACACTCTGATGTGTTCTGTGGCTCTTCTGAAGCTGGTACTTAAATGAAATTGTTTACTTGCCTAAAGACCAATTTTATAGAAGCTCAACAGTAGGTTGTAGCCCTGAGCCTTTTCTAGGGCTATTTTGGAAATCCAGGTACACGGCATGGTCTCAGCTGCTGTGCTTGTTTGCTCCTTAAAAGGAGCTCCTGCACACCTGAGACTTGTCCCCACAGAAGGTGCTGCCCATGCCCCTGCATCAGCAGCTCTGCTACTTCTTCATTACAGTGCACACTGATACAGAAGTCGAACACACCGTCAGTAGTTCTAACTACTGGATCTCCCCAGTCTTCCTGAAATCCTTATATATAAACTAGTCGGATTTGGTAGATAAATTCAGTTACATACCACAGTTAACAGCTGGGGAGTTTTGCCTTTTTATTAGGTGCTCAGTCTCTTCTGTTACCGTATGTGTTCACACACGTACATGTGAGCCGTCCTTAACTTTGCTTGTGGAGAGTAGCTCTGACGTGAGAAACTCTTTCACTAGCTGCATTCTGAGCGCATCTCCCTGGCAGATATACTTGAAGATAACTTGGTTTTTAGGCCTTTACTTTCTTCACAGGTACTTTTTGCTCCTTTCAGATTTTTTTTTTTTATACTTTTAAATTTTAATTATCCACCTTTTTCCTCTTGTTTAGACATGTATTGAAAGAAGGATGTATTTTCTTCTAACAGCCTAACTCAGTCTCCTATATGCTAGTTTTTATTTATCTTGCTGACTCTGACATCCATCTAGCCTGAACTTTTAAGTCATTTAAGAAAATTGTGCTGCCTTAATTTCCTTTTATAGTGTTAGTTATTGTCTATCTTTGAGGTCGCACATTACTTTGGATTTCTGGCTCACACAAGGATGGGGGTTGTGCCTCTTACAGACTGCGACAGCTGAGTCTTGAAGCAGCCCTTCTGCATAATTCAAAACACACCAAGAATACTGCTCCTAAAGCTCTGCTTCCAGAAAGTAATCTCTTACAGCATCTAAATATTTAAATACCCTGTTACATCCTGTGATACTCTCTCAGTATTATTATAAAACCATTTGATCATGGTCATGTTGCCTTTTTTATAAACCAAATTTAAGTCTTTTTTATAAATCCAATTCAAGAGGGGAGAAGAAAGCAGCACAGCAGTGGTATATACTGCAGCACTTCCAATTACAAGTATATGAAAGGCAATTAAATTCGATGTTACTTGATATTTGTTTGATAATATATTATTTCTGACATTATTGGTTCTATAACTTACCCCATCCTGCTGCCTTTCATCTGTACGAAGAGTGGGTATGGAGTGGACCCTGGAGCCCCCCACTAGCCCAGTCTCCAGTGCTCTGCAGGGAAGCAGTAGGGCGTGGTGGGACGTTGGAGGCATCCACCACCGATCCCCACACAGAGCTCCAGCTTGGAGCTCACGGCATTTCAGCAGAGGAAATCAGGAACCCTCACAAACAGTTTTATTTTAAAAGGTAGATGGGTCTGTACAACTGTGTTCTGTCAGCGCTAGACTTCCTCTGCTAGTCATGTAGGTGTGCTCTTGCAGTAGTTTAACTTGATCCAGTCAACTGGGATGCAAAACAAGGTCACTGAAAAACCAGACTGGCTTCAGGCTGTTATGAGTGAAGGAGCCACCATCTGTCTGGGTGGTGCAGGCACAGCCGTGCTTGGGCAGGTGTCTGGCCTTCTGCAGGAGACCCTGTTTGTGACAGTGAATGAATTCAGAGAAACTGAAGTAGAAGTTACAGGGACTGTCACAAGAGCCTTTTAACACTGACTCACCAGCTTCTTGAAGGGGTGGGAGATGTTTCTAGAGCCAGCTGGCAAGTTGGACAGTCAGGGACAAACTGCTACAACAGTAGCTGTTTCAGGCCAGCCCAATCCCTTCACCAGCACACCTCCCCAACCACATATCTGTTAGTCAAACCAAAATAACGCTCAGGGTGCAGTGGTCTCCACGTCCTGGACCACCAGCTAGACCAATGTACAGTTAATTGGGCAGCTGATTAGCTGTCCTTCAGCAGCTTAGACCTTGCGTGCTGTTTAGCATGGCCTCTCCTGCTGCTGCCCCCCTGCTAAATTCCAACAGCACCCCAGACTTCCATGGGAATACTCGAGTGCTTTTGCACCTACCTGCAATGGTAGGTCTTAAGAGGGGTTTTTTTCCCTCTTCCTTTTAAAGGAACCTTTCTGGAAAAAGGTGTGGAGGGAAACATGATGACTTGCTGCCTATAAAGCAGGGAGGAGGAGCCTGATAACAGCAGGTGAGGAATTAAAAGCAAGTAGCAAATGAGAGCAAGGAGAAGAGCTGCAATTACTCCATCCTTAGTGAGTGATGCAGTGAGAAGACTTAAGTAAACAACCCCAACAGACACACAAAGCTGAAATCTTTCATCTTAGAATCCCAGGGTGGAAGAGACCTCAAGGATCATCTGGTCCAACCTTTCTTGACAAATCCACAGTCTACACAGGACTGCCCAGCACCCTGTCCAGCTGAATCTTAAAAGCATCCAATGCTGGGGAACCCACCACTTCCCTGGGGAGATCGTTCCAATGGCTGATTGCCCTTGTGAAAAATTTTCCACTTGTGTCTAATAGGAACCTCCCCAGAGTAACTTGTACCCATTGTCCCTCGTCTTTTCCATGGGACTCCTTGTAAAAAGGGAATTCCATCTTCTTTGTAGCCACCCTTTAAACACTGGAACATGGTGATAAGGTCTCCCCTAAGCCTTCTTTTCTCAAGGCTGAACAAACCTAGTTCTCTCAGACTTTCCTCATATGACAGGCTTCACAGTCCTTCAGTTAGCTTTGTGGTCCTTCTCTGGATCCTCCCCTTTTTTTGTATAGCAGGGAACAAAACTGAACACACTATTCCAGGTGTGGCCTGACAAGTGCTGAGTAGGATGACTGTTACCTCTGCTGGTGATGTCCTTGTTGATGAAACCCAGCATCTTTTTGGCTTTCTTTGCCACTTCATAGGGACAAACTGCACCATACCTGCTTGTGCAAGCAGCCAGTAGGTCTCCCTCAAGAGGAGCACCAGCAGGACAGGCTGTGTAAGAGCCCACAGTCACATTTGTGCCTGAAAGCCACCACCATGGTCTCTAGGAGACACTTCTTCCAGCAACGGTCAAGCTGTTGACCTCTTTTCCTTCACAAGCTGTATATGTCAGAACAGATGTCAAAACAAAGTAGGACCTGACCAATAACAATCTGAGCTGGGTATATTTAATGTTTGTCACTTGCAAAATTGATCAGCAGCCAGAGCAGCGGAGTCCCCCTTGGATACCACCGTGGAACCCTTCCTGTAAGGCAAGGAAAACTGCTGGCCTGCATACACATATCAAGACTTTGTCAGCAGATGTTGACTTTTCCAGCTGAATGACTGTTAGCCCAACAGCACACAGGAAAGTTAGTGCTGCTGTTGCTCAACAGCTTCATTGCCACTGCCCCACAGCACCAGCACAGGCATAATCTGCTGTAGATGGTGACCAGAGGGCACACACTGGGAGGAAGCTGGTGATGCAGGTGAGCTCCTTCCTGAGGAACAAAACGCTGCTCATAGCCAAGTTCCAGCTAACAGCTGCCACCTCAGCCCTGGAGAGGTCTACCTTCAGCTGGACCTGCATCAGTACCAGAGAACTAGTACCCAGTCATCTCGAGAGAAAGAGCTGAAAGATCAGGACAGACAACAAGTAAATTAAGTAAAGCTTGCCTTAAGTAACTAAAAGCTAATTTAAACTCAAGTTAGAAACCGACTTAGATTTGTCTGGCAGCTTCCAGGGTCATCCATAACTTGGCTGAGAACCATAATAAATATGGAGATATTTTACTTCTACATGATCCAAATTCTCCAGCTTTTAGCACCCAAGATAAGAAAAGGTCAAAGGACAGCACTTCAACCACCACTCCGAAAAAATAAATCCACCCTAAACCCAAACCCAACTCACCAGTTACTTGACTGCTCAAGAACGATACTTGAACTTTACATGGGGAGGACCAGTCAGTCTCCTGCATTCCCCAAACTCCTTCTCTATCCATTCTGCTTGTAAAGAATCCAAGTCACCTATTCCAAGTTTTTCGCATCAAGACAATTCTCATCATCCCAAACCTTTAATTGCAGGGTAATAATTAAGTACCACATAAATTTATGACGGTGCACAAATTAAATTATATTCATGCAAGAAGGTATTCACCTTACGTCAATGGACATTAAACACACCAAATATTTTATTTAATACATTTTATTTATGCAAAGCCAATCCAAAAGTGTTGTGTAAAAGTGAAAAGCTCTTTTTACATATTACAAAAACTTTTTTTTTTTGTGCACTTGCTGTGTTGGAAGAGCAAAGATTTGACTGTTTTATTTACAGGAACCAAGTAAGTTTCTTTAAAAATATAGACATAAGTATTAAGTCATTCTTATTTTCCCTAAAAGCTAATTGCTGTACAGTATACAATAGCTCAAAGCGCCCAAATAACCCAGGGTAGCCCATGACAACTTGACTATACAAGCTTTTTGTGCCAGATATGTTCTTGTTTGGATGTAACGCTTCTGCCCAGTGCTTGTTTGGGGTTCTTTTTTTTTTTTTTGGGGCGGTTGGTATTTTTAGGGGCTTTTTTTTTAACATATACAGTATTCAAATTATATTACAATGTCACACCCAGTATTTCCTTAGGGAAGAAAAGTTACATTCCTTGACCTTCCAGTTCGGCTGCTGCTATCTCTGGTTCTTCATCATTGTAAATGTTTTCTGCCTAAAGACACAAAATATTATATTACAAATGTACAATTGTTTTTAAACCATCCTCTACATTCTATAAAAAAAACCCTTGATAATACCAGAAGGCACAGACATCATCCCCTCCTTAAAGAGACCCTCTCCCTGCCTTGTCTTAAGGGGCAGCTAAAGTTAGGCATGTGCACACAGTGGCCAGACTTCAGTTGCCTTCCAGCAGCACAAGCACCAGCTATTTAGCCACCAGCCTCACCACGGCCATTTCAGCTGGACTCACTTCAACCTCTGTCTGCACACACCAAACAAGAACAGTTATCAAAAACCCAAAGCCTGACCTGTGACGTGCATCTAAGTCTGACAGTTTTTTTAACTTAAATTATTCCTGAGTGACTTTATTCCAACATTTATAAGGTAACTGATCAAATTCCTATAATGTAAAATAGTATCAACGAGCTGGAGAGTTCAAAGGCACCTTGCTTCCCACTCAGCACGTGGGGTGGGGTAAGGCTAAGTCTTGGCTAGCACTGGGTACAAGTTTCCACCTACCACGTTTACTCTTAATGTTAACTAGTACCTCAGGCTTGGAGTCAGGAATTGGGTAGGAGCTGCATTTATTCAGGTGGGTTTAGTCTTTGTTTTCTTCTGAAAGTCTTACCCTGCAATCAGCGTAAGAACTACAGGGGATAGACTACTTTCAGCCACTGAAGGCACAAGCCTCCCTAAGAAGAGCCACCCATTTCAGTTTCATCTATGCAACAAGCTCCAGAGCAACTCAGGAGCTGCCGTGACACTCACCATTTGCCATATCTGCATTATGTTGTCCTCCGATACAGAGCAGATTACCCAGGGCTCATTAGGATTCCAACTGAAGTCTGAAATTTTGGCAGTGTGTCCTCCATGAATAAACTGTGAAAAACACCACACAAGCTTCAGTAAGCCATTTCACCTCTAGACAGAAGTCTACTAAAACTCAAGATTCAGAAGTTAAATTCACCATGCTGATGACCACACGAAGAACAACTTGCTACTGAGACAGTGGAGATGTAGAGGTGTGTGTGGACCAGCACAGCGCTCATGGAGACGGCCACCACAGCCGAGGCAGCGCTTCAGATGACGGCTGGTACTACTCTAGCAGCAGCCAGCAGACACCCCCAGAAAGGTGCGACCTCACTCCACCGGGGCTGTGGAATCTAGCCATGTTTCACATCCTGACCTCATCTCATTAAAGGAACGCTCACACAGGACATGGGGAAACAAGACTAGAAGCATTCTAAATTGTTCATTTTCTGGGGAAACAAAACAAGTAAAAACCTTTGCACTTGCTCCGTCAGTAAGGTTAGCTATATGGGACCTCACCAGTTTAATGCAAAATAAGCAATTTGAGGCCTTGGTTTTACACATTCTTAGTTATAAAAGAATACCAACATGCACATGGCTAAATTATGTCCTTTTTTCAATTATGTGCTTAAATTATGTGCAACAACTAAATTATGTCCAGGCTGGCTTAGGAAAAAAAAAAAATCACTACCTCAGAATTAAATAGAGGAAGCCTACTGCAAATTAGAGCTATGGAGTGAGAGCTGGGGAGGTGAAAAGATTTAAGAACTGCTGCAGGTTTAGGAGCAGAGTCCTCAGGCATCACGCTGTCATACAGCACACCAGCAGACTGAAACCCCAACAAAAGCGTACCAGCAGTTCAGGAGGCCCATCTTCTGCGTCCTCTGCAGACTGCTCTTCTCCAATTTTACTGCAAGGAAGTGGTTTATACTTTTTTATTAATAATGAAAGTTACACCCTGTATTAGCTCAACAGTTCCCAGCCTTTCTCTACAGCATTTGCTTTTGCTATTGTTTTTTCTCACTGTCCAAGCACTATAAGCCTCAGGCATAAAACATCAACTCTTTGGCATTATAATTTCTCAAACAGAACCTAACTTGTGAAGCACATGGAGGTAGAAATCACTTTTTACTAAAAACAACAAAAAAACCCCAGTTACATCAGCAAGAACTCTTCCCAGAGAAGGAACGTTAGAACGTTGCACACGTACTGTGCTGCTTCTACTGCATGCCTTACAGACAGGTCTGAGTCCAGCAAGCAAGGCAGGCCAGAGAACAGCCCAGGTCAAGCCTACAGAATGAAGCAGGTCTGCAGGCTGCTGCTTTTACTATCTGTTCATACATACTAGAAAAGAGGAAATGCTTTTCACCTCAGATCCCACACATTAAGCCGACGATCAGTACCACTTGAAGCAAGAATTGTTTCATTATGAGGAGACCAGTGAACCTATTGAAAGAAAAAAACCCGACTGGAGCACAGCCACCAAGTTCTACAGCACATCCTGAACCACTGCCACTAGCACCTAGCCACCAATTTCCAACAACTGGACTCAACACATCAGTTTCTTCAAGCAAAGAGGATGTCCTGTAACTCAAATAGACTGCTTTGAAGTCTTTTTTTCTCTCTTTTTTTTTTTTTTCCCTAGATTGAACAGCCAACATTATTTCACCATTAAAGATTTGGTTGTCTAAAACTCACTGTAACTTGCACCTACTACCTTGGCAGAATTCACAATACTAGATTTGAACCCAAGTCCTCTCCACAGCAGGACATTTTAGACAAGTCTTCTACCTGTACTGAGGGTAGATGCAAGCTCCCAGTATCTTTTTAGCAGTAAACTGTGGACTATCTGGTTCAGAGTCATGCAGAGAACAGTAGAAAGAAACTATGTGGCACTGTCTGTATTTGCTGAACCAAAATTCACTGCTTCACACTTAACAGACTTTTGTTTATTGTGGTCAGTCACTGTAGGAAAGTTGACATGTTCTTTTTTCTAGTCAGTACTCTTACAGATTTTGTTACAGGTTTTGAGAAAAGTTTACCCACCTGAAAAATTTCATCTTTATGCGACTCAAAAGAATGGAGTTTCAATTTTAAATTTCGAAGATCCCACAGAGCCACTGTCTAGGAGAGGTATCAAGAGAGGATTTTTACTGTAATGGCTACAGAACTGTCACCTAAAATGCTTGTAAAGCATGCACAAGTAAATACCTTGTCAGCAGAACCAGTTGCCAGAATGAACTCACTGTAAGGGTTGAAGGACAGACAGTTGACCTCGGCTGTATGAGCATCAACAGAATGACTTGGCTTGGACGTGGTATTAGATCTTGTGTCCCAGCTGTGGCAACGATGGGTTTGGCACGGAGTGAGGGGCAGGGAGGAGAAAGCGAAAGTGAACAAACAAGTTTTCACAGGAGGTTCTTTTTCACTATGCTACCCATTAGTTTAAGACACTACACCATTACTAAACCTAAGCCTGAAGCTACAGTTTTTATTAAAAAACCTTTCAGGATTTTGTGTCTGCTATACATCAGCAGTCCACCCCAGGAAGTTGATACACCTATTAATTACCTCTTATTTTCAAACAATGCAAACACATTAAATGATATGCAGATTTCCATCATTCTGCAGCATTACTAGAGGTGATTGCACTGAAGAACTACGTAAGACCATTCCATAATTCAAATAGTTTGAGTTTTTTAATCTACGTGCTCTGGACTGGTATGCTGACAACACACTGGTGGCACTATCCAGAAATCATTTCAATTACATCTTACAACTTACATCATAAGCTTCTGATCATCAGCCACAGATCCAAACAGAGATTCATGGAGCAGATGCCATGCTACATCTTCTACCACCGCAGAGTGGCCAGTAAAGATTGCTTTTGCATCAACAATTTTGCCTTCTTTTGGTCCAGCGCTTACATCCCATAAACACACAGTCTGTAAACAGAAGTGAAGGTCTTATTTGTGTGACAACTTCAACAGCATTATCTTAAAAAAAAAACCCAAACCAATAAACCTCCCCACCAAACCCCCCCCTTCTACATATAAACAGAGGAATGATGCTCCTGCTCCTCAAGCAGTTCTTTGTTTTTGAAAAGGAGCATTTAACATGCTGTAACTTAGAAGTCAGCTGGGTTATCTGTTACCATTTTTCTTCAAATTCAAGGCCCAAAGATTATTTATCAAGTCTTAAAAGCAATTTAGAAAAAGCAGCCCCATTTCAGTAGCTTGTGTTTCACTTAAAGACTACACAGAAATTTGCTAGCTATTAGTCTGAACAATCTCAGGGTTTTGCTAACTTAAGGCCTCAGACCCAACTCAGCCCAAAGGGTTGTTATGCAACAATTTTTTTTTTCAGCAGACACCCATAAAAACAATCTGCTCTTCCTCCACTGAGAATGTTACAAAGAACTGGTTGTTGATTACAGCCTGAAGTCAACTAACAGCCTTTAAAAATGTAAGTACAATGCATGAGAGCTTCCTCACATAACCAGATACAGCTACACTAACCCAGTTTTTCTCTAATTATCTATTACAGCATAAATTTGAGGGGGTGGTTTAGTTGGCTTTTTGTTTGAGGTTTTTTTTTTAACAGAGGAACAGATGTGGTTTTTACATGATCGTCTGATGCACTGAGGAGATTTCCACTCAAATTTGAGTTCCATGATAAGCCATAGCCTTCCTTCTGGTGCCCTCTTAATCTAAGGTCAGGATTACACTCTCCACTTGGGTCTGAAAGAGAAGAAATTCCTTCCACTTAGCTTCATCTCGTACATCAATCCATAACAGCATCATTATCATCTAACATTACTGCAACAGAAACAAAGTTGTTCTTTCATACAACAAGCTCATATAAGAATCATAGAATCATTTTGGTTGGAATAAGACCTGTAAGATCATCAAGTCCAACTATTAATCCAACACTGCCAAGACCACCACTAAACTATGTTCCTCAGCACCTCATCTACACATCCTTCAAATACCTCCAAGAATGGTGATTCCACCAATTCCCTGGGCAGCCTGTTTCAGTGCTTGACAACCCTTTCAGTGAAGTTTTTCCTAATATCCAACCTAAACCTTCTCTGGCACAACTTGAGGCCATTCCCTGTTGTCATATCCCTTGATACTTGGGAGGAGTGACCAACCCCCACATTTCAACCTCCTTTCAGGTAGAGAGCAATAAGGTTTCCCCTCAGCCTCCTCTTCTTCAGACTACACAACCCTAGTTCCCTCACCCACTTCTTGTAAGACTTGTGCTCTAGACCCTTCATGACCCTAGTTGCCCTTCTCTGGACACACTCCAGCACTTCAGTTCGTCTTTCTGATAGCGAGGGGCCAGAAACTGAGGGCAGCACCTGAGGCGCAGCCTCACCAGTGCTGAGTACAGGGACACGATCCCCTCCCTACTCCTGCTGGTCATACCATTTCTGATACAGGCCAGGATGCCCTTGGCCTTCTTGGCCACCTGGACACACTGCCGGCTCATTATTCAGCCAGCTATGGACCAACACCCCCAGCTTCTTTTCCCCTCAGGTAGCATTCCAGCCACCCATATCCAATCCAGCCTGTCCAGGTGCCTCTGCAGACCCTTCCTACCCTCAAGCTTATCTACAATTCCACCCAGCTTTGTATCACCCACAGCAGCAGGATGCTACTTCTGCAGAGATTCACTTATGATATTGAGCATATCCAGGCCGCTAAAGTCATTGAAGACACGGGCGTCCTTACCTGGATTTCAGAACCCAGCACCTCTCCTAACTGCAGTGAAATACAAGTTTACCCTTCAACAATAAGAGGCACTTTGCTTAACTTCAAGGGATCCGACCCACCTGGTTTTGAAGGATGTTTAGTGTAGTCAAACACCAACACATCAGCAGATGGTGTTTTTGTAGCAATGATGCAGGGATTCTGTGGCATGTACCGGGCCCGGTTTACTTCACCTTCATGGTTAATTTTAATCTCTGTTTCAATTTTGCCAGTCACAGATCCAAAGCCTCCAAACTCTGCATTTGTCAGAAAAAGTCAGTTTATCACATCAACTAGTTTTAACAGGTTAAACAGCATTTCATGCATCTCCTCCGCTCCAAGAATCAGTGCTGACCATCTATCTTACCATCACACACAAAAAGATTGTGAAAGACTAGTACCATGTGGCACAACAGCATTAACACCAGTTATTTTCAACCTCTATGACAAACTAAAGCTCAAAAAGAGTTTGTATTTGAGGTAGATAGATATTGGTTTTCACAACTGACTGAGCTGGTAGAAATGCCAGTAAGGACTGTATATAATGTTACCTGAATTATTCTGAAATCAGAAGTTCCCTCTTTTTAGTCTCTACCAGTGACCTAGAAATACTGTGAACTGCTAAGTAGATATCACCTTTAGCAATTGACAAAGTTAGATTAAGTTAAAGTCCTATAGATAGGACAATTATGAATGCTACTTCTACAACATCACCTGAAGAACACATGCATTGCCCACCTCCTTTCTCACTGTCACACTGAGAAGTATCAAATTGATCATCGTTGGGAATCTGGACTCTCGCAACAACCAGGTGGTTCTGTTCGTCAGACGTGTGCGTGCCCAAAACCAGCCAGTGCAGAGCATAATCCTTTCCTTCTGGCCTGTTCAGAACAATAAATGCAAGGAATAAACCTAAGTGCTCAGTTCCAGAAGTCCAGTAGCTAACAACGGTAATACTCACAATCCAAACTTCTTCAGAGAGCTAGAAAAGAGAGATTTGAGTAAGAGATCCCTTCCTTGGTTACTAGAGACTTGTGCAATAAAGCAGACTAGACTCTGACATGAGCAAGCCTAAGACAGAACCAGTGAGGCCAGAGGGACAATGCCACCTCAGCAGATGCTGCCACTGGGGCTTGAACGGGACAACTACAATTGTGCAGTAGTTAAAGGTGATGTCTACACCTGCTTGTGTCTTCAGTGCCCCCAGCAGCTGCACAGCATGGATTTAGAAAGCAATCAATACTACATTCTATAAAACACAAACACCGAGGACAACCGTCAGCCTAGGTCAGTTACTTCTCTCAGAAGCTTTTACCAGTCATCATTTTACTTCAGAAGCTCATTTTTAAACAGGCCACAAATCCTCGATAACTAGAATCAAATTGCTCTTCTGTTGGTTAAATGCAACCTTTAGTATGAAGTGAGAGGCTGGACAGGCAGTGCCTTTTATCTCTGAAAGCAAAAATCTCAACAGTCAAACCCAAGCAAACTCTGCATTCTTGAAAGCAACAGGCTAATTACACTGTCCAAACGCAAGCAAGCAGGAATCACTGGGGCAGGCCCCGGCCACCACAGCCACGACTACACCACTTCCAAGGCATCACCACACATTTGGAGAGGGAAAGAAAGATATGAAACGAAACAAAGAACACACAATGCACACGCACTTACTTGCGTCAGGAACAGGTGTCCCATCTGTCAGGTGCCATACAAAGAGACAGTCCTTGCCTTAAATGGCTTACATATTTTGACACTGGATAATTGGAAATACCAGGTTTTAAACTGATTATTAAGTCAATCTGCAAAATATGATGGAAGCAGAAGTGTTCCTCATACGGGCTCCACACCCTCACATCCCCACTTCATTTTTTCCATGCCACATCTAGGTACCTCACCTCTCTCAATACCTTCCCCAGACGTTCAGGTATACAAAATTAAGTGACGACCTAACCACCAAGCATAATATTCCATATGTAAGGTGTCATTTTAAAGAGGAAAGCGACCATCCTCTGGTTATTGCATGAACTTTACACATCAGCTGTTTTAAAACCCAGCTATATCCAGTTTACAACCACATGAGGGACCCAGTCCTGGTCCACTCAGCAGAACCCTGAGTGGTTACTGTGACAACTTAAGTTCTGCAGTAGATGGCACACAAACAGAATCTATCCCCATCTTCAAAATCAAGAAATTAATTGGGGAGCCCAAAATTTTCTGGAGCAGGTAGAAGAATGGGAAAACTACAATATGTGAAGTCAACAGGGAGCTAGGGAGCGAATCAGCGCATGAAGCACCAGTCTCGGAACAATATCCTCTTAAGCCCCAAATTAAGAAAACAAACAAAACAAAACATGGATGCAGATACTAGAGCTTCTATTGAACACTTCACATGAGGAAAAACAGTCCTGAATAAAAAGCTAACTTAGAATTAACTATAGAAGAGCATTAGATCTCTTTATCAGCAAGTTGAGACACCTCTCCTCAGACCTCACAACATCTTTTGCTAGGGTAAGCTAGATTTCTGTAAAGTATCAAGTTGCGACTTTTCTTCCCACAGCTTCTGAATACCCAAAGGTTTTTTTAGAATTGTAAGCAAAATGAAGTGTTTACAAGCTCACAAAAAGGAACCTGACCCAAATTATTCTCATCTCACGTGACCTTTACCCTCCAGTTACTTAGCAGATGTAGTTACAGAGACGGAAAGAGCAGCGGAACAAGCAATTGCAAAAAACCTCAGCTCCAGCTTTGCAAACTAAGCAAACCAGCAGCTGCACCCTACGCCTCCCCCAGCACCTTCCAGGCCTCCCTTCCCTTCTCTCACCTGGTCACGTCAGGCAACCACTGTACGGTGAGGCTGGGCCACTCCAGAGCATGTGTCATCACCAGGTCGTACAAGAAGGGGGTGTTCTTCTTCCAGATCTTGTACTCCTCGCTGATAACGCGCTCCTCCACCGTGTCCTCCAGCACTGCGGGAAGGGAAAGCGGTGAACCAGAGGCTCGGCGCCCG
>NW_008581093.1:0-2034 GCF_000691845.1 Merops nubicus | reverse complement strand
CTGGATTAATTTTAGTCCTTGTTATTCACCTTTAGGTTGAGTTTATTCTGGATTGTTCCGTGGTAAATGGATTTTAATGGTGAATAATGTGGAATTATTTATTCTGTGTTATTCAGCATCCTGTGAGCTTTATTTTATACTGTGCACCATTAATATCAATTTTATTCTGGATTATTCACCATTAGATTAACTTTATTAGAGATTATTCACCTTTAATCTTCATTTTGTTCTGTTTTGTTTAATTTATTTTGTGTTCTTCACTACTAGATTTTTTAATCCCATATTTTTCACCATTAATATTAACTCTAGTCCCTACTAATCACCATTAGATTAATTTTATTCTGAATTATTCCTCATTAGATTAACTTTATTGTGTATTAAGCACCTTAATATTAACTGGATTCAATAGTATTGATCATTAATATTCATTTTATCCCAGATTATTCAATTAGACCAGCTTTATTCACTATTATTCCATATTATTCCACAACAATTTTTCCTTTATTCTGGATTATTCCCTGTTAGACCAACTTTATTCCAGATTATTCCCTACTAATCCCCATTAATATTAACTTGATTCCAGAATATTCACCATTAGACCAAATTTATTCTGCATTATTCCCCATTAATATCAACTTTATTCCAGTTGATTCCATATTATTCCCCATTAATTTTAACTTGAATTTGGATTATTCCCCATTAATTCTACCTTTATTCTGGATTGCTCCTTATAATTCCCCATTAATTTTACCTTTATTCTGGATCATTCCATGGGTCATTCCATGGATTATTCCATATTATTCCCCCTTGATATTAATTTAATGCCACATTATTTACCACTAGACCAACTTTATCCTGGATTATTCCTTATTATTCTGCATTAATCTCACCTCTATTTGGATTATTCTGCATTCCACCAACTTTTTTCCATATTATCCCCTATTAGGTTAACTTTATTCTGGATTATTCCATATTATTTAGATAAACTTTACTCTGTATTATTCCAGATTATTTAGATTAACTTTTTTTTAATCTGTTTTATTCTTTTTTTTTTATCTTTTAGATTAACTTTATTCTGGACTATTCCATATTATTTAGAGAAAGTTGATTTTATATTGTTCTCTTTTAGATTAACTTTATTCTGCATTATTTCATATTATTTAGAGACACTTTTTTTTTTCCTGGTTTATTCAGTATTTCTGTCTTTTAGATGAACTTTATTCCATATTATTTATATTAACTTTATTCCATTTTATTCTCTATTAGATTAACTTTATTCTGGATTATTCCAATTTATTTGGATGAACAGTTTTGCTGCTTTATTCCGTATTTTCCTCTATTAGATAAACTTCATTCTATATTATTCCAGAATTATTTAGATAAATATTAATCTGTATTATCCCACATTATTTAGAGAAACTTTATTCTGGATTATTCCATGGGAGCAGCTTTTAGATTAACTTTATTCTGGATTATTCCAGCATGATCTAGAATAATGTTATTCTGGATTATTCCATGGGAGCAGCTTTTAGATTAACTTTATTCTGGATTATTCCAGCATGATCTAGAATAATGTTATTCTGGATTATTCCATGGGAGCAGCTTTTAGATTAACTTTATTCTGGATTATTCCAGAATTATCTAGACTGGTGTTATTCTGGATCACTCCAGAATGATCTAGATTAATGTCATGATTGATTATTCAAGAATTATCTAGATTAACTTTATTCTTGGTTTCAGAATAAAGTTTTCAGACTAAAAAATAACTCCAGAATTATTTTTATATCACTTTGATTCTGGATTATTCCAGGAAATACTTCGATTACCTTTATTCTGGATCCTTCCAGAATTCTTTAGATTATCTTTAATATGTCTTCCTCTATATTCTTATACATTATTCTTTTTTTACCTTTTAAATTAACTTTATTCCACATCATCCCAGACCATTTAGCCTTTTATTCTCCATGATTCCCCCTTCCTCTCAACTCCACCCACTCCATCCCCCAAACCCCCTCTCCGCGCCCCCTCAATCCA
>NW_008581092.1:1459-11691 GCF_000691845.1 Merops nubicus | reverse complement strand
CAACCTAAAGGATTCTAAGATTCTATCTGCAGATTGACTTGGAAATCCACTCTGGCAAATGCTATACACACAGACAGGACAAACTGCTGCCTCTTCCAGGGACCTTATGGCTGCATTTTGAAATTAACGTATGATCTTTCTGATGAAAAAAGTAGCAGCTCAAATGAAATAGGCATTAAAATTTCAACAGCTATGAAAATGAAAACATTTCTCTATAACATTTACTGTCACTGCTATATTATTTAAATATTTTGTGTATTACTTGATTGGACTTTTACAACTGTACCTTTTCTCCTCAGGCTAAGGAACTACACACATTTTCTCCCAACAGTTTGAGCACAAAGCATTATGTTCTGCTAGTCCATATGAATATTACACATCCACATGTAATTTTTTTCCCCTTTACTTATATTTCCCTCTGTTCCTTGTGGCAGATAATCTTGGATAAATTTGGATAGAAAGCTGGGAATGAATAGTAATACTTTTGGTTAGTAAGACTTCCCTACAAAAAGCAAAGCAAATGACCCCGCAGTATTTTGTTCCTGTTGCTGTACGGTGCGATTTGGACAAGGTCACCCTGTGATTTCTCCCTCTGCAAAGTGACAGCAGTAAGGAAATGGCAGGAATAAGGAAAATGTCATTAAAGCATCTGTCCACCTCTTTGGTTTTTAGATGATCTGCCTACTCGGGCAGGACAGATCTTTCTCTTCGCTTTTCTGCATCAGCACCAATTAAAAACAAGTATATGAGGCATATGCCTGTATATGAAAAGGGCAATTTATGGATGTCGTTGTATAAGTAAAGTCAGCCAAATACTTGTGAAAGCATCAGCTGAACTCAATGTACTTAAAGATACTATAAAACCTGTCATTTATAGCATCGTATAATCCAGTTCCTAATCAATGAAATATTTAGTCTACTAATAAGATCTGAAGGCCATAGTTATCTACTAATGAATCCATTTTAACATCTTGATTTGTGAGGTATGGAAAAAAACCCATTGCTTGTTTGTGACATGTGACACCAGAAGCTTAATTCGAACTCTTTAAAAAGTAAAATCCCTTGGATGCCATAAAAGTGCCAAGTGCACAAGTCATTATCTCAAGGGAGAAAAAGACACATTTTACTGGCCATAAAAGCTGGTTGGTTTTTTTTCTAATATTAGCATCAATAAACATTTTGGTTAATCTGAAAATGCACAGTGCTTGCTAAAGGTAAGCAAAATGAAAGTATTACCTAGGACAATTTTTCTTCTAATGAACAAAAATATAAAATTTACTGCAAGAGAGCTCCCAGTATTCACTGAACATAAACAACTGGAGACCGTGGCTACTGTGTAAACACATATGTTGTGGAACAGTCAGTTTAATTAACCCACCAGTTTATCAGTTCTGGAGCAATATTACATACTTAACAAGTATTACGGAAGAAAAAAGTGGTATCCCAACCCTTCTAGTAGAGGCAGCTTGGGATACCCAGTGAAGAATGATGGTAAAAACTCAAAGTCCGTTAGTATAGGCAATAAGTCTAAAGCAATTACTATCTGCCACGGAAACACTCTATTGATTTGGTCACTTAAGTTTGATAAATGGGTGTCATATAACAGAACTTGTAAGAAGGAAGAAGCTCATAATCCTAGCACTGAATCTTAATTTATTGTAAGAATGTCAAAGTCAATATTTAAAAAAAATACTAGTATTTGTGATAATTCAAGCTTCTTTCAAATGATGCTTTCTTCCCTTCAGCATGGCAAAATATCACAAGCATTAATATTTCATTATAAACTGTTTCTTCCATCAAAGAAGTTGCAATATACACCATACAATTGCCTGCAATTCAGAACACAGAAATAATACTTGTTCTACTTGTCAATAAATATAATTTCAGATTTTTTTGTATCATATGCTGGCAACAACAACATCCAAGTGCCATTAGTATTTTCATATCTTAAGTTTACTTCTCCCTCTGTGATTATTTATATATAATTTAATGCCCAAAGCTCTGCACCACAGAACTGATAATGAAAATGTTCTGTGTGTAGTAGAAATTTGTTTCAAGCTTTGACAGCCTGCTGAAATATTATGCCTTATTATTGGTTTAGGTAGTTAATATCTATATGAACCATTAAAAAACGTATATACTCAAATTACCATTGGATACAGTGGCATGCTTTAAGAACTTTTATAAATTCTGTGGAGAACTTTCTCAACAGCAGTTTGCAAAAACAGAATAAATAATGCATTCATAAATCTTTATGACAAAAGAAGATTTACTTCCTCAAAAGGCACTAGACAGTTTCTAGATCACCAGTAGACAAGTTTGGGATAGAAATGATGAGATGTTCTGATGAAACAGAACATTTGATTAAATTAGCTAAACGTAGAGTCCTACATGTATATAAAATTCTTGTTTGGCTGTTTAACTACTACCCCAAACATCCACTTAAAGTTTCACATTCACATAATGGCCATAAATGAAGAATAGCTCATAATTAAATTGGTGTTTCTAAACCCCTTTTTTCCAGGTACTAAAATCAACACCACTCGATCATTCCCATCCGTGACCTGAATGGCATTTTCTGATAAAATCACGGAATGCCACAAAGATTGATGGAAAGTAAAATGTTAGGAAGACATTGTAGTCATACTGGGCTTGTCCATAAGGTGCAGTGACACTGAGAGAGGATCCCAAAGCTCATGAAAACTAATGGGAATTGATAAGCATTCCCAGCACATTGCAATGTGGTGCTTGGAGCTGCAATGTCCACTGATGCCGACTCAGCAATGCTACTTTTAGATTGAGGCAGCTCCCAGGGCAGCTTGGTGTCGTCTAATGTAGACACAGCTGAAGAACACCTGGACCTTGGCTGCAGAAATGTTTGCAGAGCAATCTGGATTACATCATAAACTAAGCCTAATCAGACAAAGTGTATTTTAACATACTGAAAACATTTAGGGACACATCATGTGGGCCAGGTCTTCAATGTGTGGGACTGTAAAATCCTGATTCTAAAATATTACACTAGATAAGCTTTCACACCAATATTCATCTTTGTGCAGTGGCAAAAAGGACATATGGTCCATAGAGAAATAGCTTTTAGATGATACGTATATAGATGATGTTGGATTACTAGATGGTATTCTAGTGCTCATATTTTCAAGACTTTGGAAAATCTGGAGAGTATAAGGAAAAGAAACATAGATACGAGTCAAGGTATGGAAAAAATGCCTTATTGTGACAGATAGAAACTGGTAAATACTGGACTCTAAAGAAAGTTTATGCAGCAAAATAAAGTAGAATATGTATGTGAAAGCTGAAGCCACATTAATTCAAACTGGAAAAAAACTATGAATTTTTAGTAGTGAAAGTGATAATTCACTGGAATAAACTGTCAAGGGAAGTGAAAGTCTCTTTTGATATCTTCCAGTCATGAGAAGATCTCTTTCTGGAGAAGAAAGTGTGAGATCAATCCTGTGGTAAAGTCAATGGTGGAAATGTGGGTCTGTGATAAACAGGAGGTTTACCTGGTTTTTAGTATCTTCTGTGATAAACTCTGTAGAAAAGTGAAAAGCAGTTAAAATCAGCATGAGATTATCCTGTATCCTTTCATTTAACAATTATAGTTCAAGGTATCAGTCCCTTTTTGCTCTGGAGAGAAATGGATCAACAGAACAAGCTCACAAAAAGAAAATGAAGTTTGTCTCTAAAAGTCGTAACTACATCTTCTAAAATTAACAAGCTGGTTTCCACGTTTTGACTGAGAATACATTCTACAAACAATTGTCACATTTGATAAAATAGGAAGAGACATGAAACTTAGAGCTTATATTTTTAGGTAACTTGAGGCAAACCCAGGGGATTTTGAGACCTATCATCGCTGCAGTTAAACTATTGTATACAGAATTTATTTGCTAGCTCAGGAAAAAGTACATGACTTCAAACTGGTCCTTGAGCCAGGGAATTATTTCTTAGTGGTGCACAACATTGTGAAGGTTGCCTAAGAACTGGTAAACAAGTACCCAAAACGAGAGAGAGGAAGAATGGGCAGATACAGCAGTGAGATATTTTTTTCCATGGATAGCCAGAGGTCAGTAATTACATGGAAAATCTGTAAGTAATGTCACACAGGAGGTGAAAGAGGAAATGAAACATGATTAAGAATCCTATTTAGGCACATTGTGTGAAAGGACTGTCTGCCTGCCACCTCAGATAAAGTTGTTGAGACTATCACATTATAGAAAGGTCCTTTTATAAAATTATTCTTCTGATTCATATCTAATCACTAGTGTTCCATATGCCTGTACTGAGTATATGAATATTAGAAATTCAGTTGTGTTAATTAGTCTTGTAAAGTCATCATCTAATGCATGTCGTTTTTGACCATCAACTTTACCGCTGTTCTTCCATACAGATTAGCAGGAAAGACATCACTGCACAGCAGTTTTTAGATGCAGAGCACTATTTTGACCAAGACACTGAAGGGTACTGGGGCTGCCACCACTCTGTGACACCATGTCCCAGACAAAGGAGAAGATGGAACTCAAAGCTCTGCCCAAACAACAGTTCCATTTCTTCCCATAAGGACATAAAGCTCTGCATTGAACTGCTGGAACAGCAATAATAACAATAATAATAATAATAACAACAATGATGATGATAATAATAATAATTACATATATATTTTTTCACAATGAGAATAGTGCATGCACATCACTCTAGCAGTATGCACTCTGATTTGCGTATCAGAAATGTTGGTGTTCTCCTAAAAGCACTTTATCTGTAACTGAAGAGAGCAAACTGACATGCCGAAATTTAGATATGACACTGAATAAGTTCTTCTATTACAGTGCTTTAATGAAGAAAAAAAAAATGGACTGACTTCATCAGACTTTGGGCCAAGTCTTTTGCCTAAATAGTAGATCTATTTTTTCAAGTGTTTTTCCTAACAGGCTGATTTACAGATCACTGAAGTTCATCAGATTCTTTCCTGCTGCGAACAATGAAGTTTGAATCTAGTCTACGGAGTAATCACACCATAGGCTCAGATGCGTGTCTCAGAGGAGTGGCTGAAGTTCCACTTACAAGCTACAGAAAGAGTCAACCTCTGTCCATAAGAGTGCTTAGTGAAGAGGAGCAGAACCAGGAGACTGTGAAGAATGGTTGAACCCTCGAAAGCCTGGCACTCCTTACTGCCCAAACAACTCCTAAGAAGTTACTAAAAAAACATGAAGAAAGAATACTGGAATTGCTGATTCTTTGTTTCATGTTGAGTTCATTAATTTCTTTGACAGTGTCAGGTACAGTCAGTCATGCACCTTCAGTCACAATTATTTTCTGAGTGACAAAGCAAGAGCAGAAACGTGCATTATTTCTAGGTAAAGTACCCTTAAATTCAACTTTCAGGCCCTCATCTGTGTGAAATAGCTCCATAAAAGAACCTGAGGTGGAATTTCCATAACATCAGGGTCCCACTGGGATAACCAGATTTAAAAGTTTACAACTCTGACATATGCACCACCCTGGCATAAAACACATGACATTAACATTTATCGACATGATTAATGAGATTCCTCTAAATATTTTTCTTTTTCAGCCATGTAAAATGGAAGGTCAATGAAGACACATAGTATCTTTTATTAGACCAACTGATGTATATGGAGAAAAAAGGCAAGTTTCCAGTCACTTAGCCCCTTTTTCAGTTCTGGCTTAGAAGCAGCCATCTTTGAAATACAACATAAATTAGGGACAACTACTCTAACTAGATATATTGATCAGTCAGAGTGCCCAAAATGAAAAGGATACAATATTTGTGGAGTAGATGGGCCATTAACAGGAAGAGGGCTAATAAGGTGCTTATCTCTATAAGAAGGAAAGAGACAGGTAAATTATAAGGTATGTCTCATTCTTCACTGTCTGAAGCTTCTCTGTCTGGATGAATGGCCAAGACCTTGAGTAAGAGATATTAAGCGTGCTTTTTAGTAAAATATGCCTTCTTGATGTCAGTGTATGTTCAAAGCAGTGCCTTTTTTTCAGTAAGAATCAATATCAGGATAAGCTAGGCCTTTCTTTAATGTTCTTACTCCTAGCAGGAGTAATAGACAATGTAAAAGCATCTATTTAAATCCTGAAAATTATGGATCTAAAGCCTAAATTATCCTAATCCTAATGCTGAACTATCCTCAACAGTTTAGGATTTGATTATTCTTTTTCATTATCTTTCTCAAGTTTGTTGGGTATTTTTGTCCTAAAACATTCTAATCCAGAACACAAACCACCATTCAATTGTCATTTAAAAGATCTTGATAACACTCTACCTTTTCTATTGAATATACTCTGGTACTTGGTGTAAATGATGCATTCTGTGATATTTAAAGGATAGCTTTTAAAAGTTTATTGGATGATTTCCTAATTCAGAAGTTTTGCCTAGTATTTTTTCTCTTCCTGCAGAACACAGTAGATCATATCCTCACAGGAATTCCTTTGCTTCCATTCCACAATATACCAGCAGTAGCTTTTAAAAATTACTTTTACATGACTGCAGCTTCTCTTTTTTTAAACATATGATTTTCACTGTCAAATGGGAAAAGTGACTGAAATAGCACAGACTTACTCTCATATTTGTTATGATATTTTTTTCATGCTTGGAAGTAATGTAATGTTCAAGGGAGCAATTAAAATTGTTCCACTGTGTAGTAATAAAGAATATGATTCTCAAGTCAAGTGCCAGCCAAGAAGGTTTCGTAAACTAAGAGAACACTGTATTACTTCTGGGTATGCTATGTAGATATTTACTCTGAAAATAATAAACTTCATTTAGTTTCAAATTTTTAAGAAAAAGGTGAGAAAAGAATTTAAGCAGTGTCCGCAGCATTGTAACAATGCACAGGACCCCTTGCAAGACAAAACATTTGAGCAGTAAAAACTATACCTATAAATAAGGTTGTTTTAAAACCAACACACATTTTGTTTCAGGAATGTTTTACGTTTATACCACACATCCTAAAATATATTTGGTTTCAGTGGCTTCACCAACCTCTTCACCACTACATTTTTCTACTCAGAGAGAAAATTTAATCCTATTTCTCCTTCTATTATACATTAATGTTTACAAAAATATTGTACCCATAAGAGTTATATTTCTAGGATTTAATTTCAGTACCTGAAACAGCACTGACTCAAAGGCTTTTATAGAAATCATATGTGAAAGCATTTTGATGAAACATAACTGCTTTAGGATTTCCCTTCAGTCCCTTCATGAGACACTTAACAGTATTTATTACACTTTCAAAGAGATCTGGTCTCTAAGGAAAACAGACGAAACCTGTAAAAATAAAGAATTTTGACAGGTATCAAACTTAAAGCAAAGTGCAGTAACATTAACACGTGGCAAATCTTTACTTTGCACTCTTTACTACGCACAAATTCCTTTTCAAGTAAAAGAGTTGAGAGGTTAATATAACTTGTAAGACCATCCCTTCCTCTCCGCCTTTTAATTATTCCCAAGTTCTCAATTTTATATAACTCCTGAACCACACACTCTCCACTTTGGCATTACACTCACACCTGAGACCAGGCATTCCGGACAACTACTCTGGGCAGAGCAGGTAGGAATGCAGAACCTTTATTCCAAGCCATGAAACCTGCACACATTAAAGCCAAAAGATTTTCTAACTCCAGTTTCAATGGGATGAAAGATGTCAGTGGACACGGATAACAGAGGAGCTAAAGATACATCAAAAGCTCCAGTGTCATTAACTGCTGTAGTGTGTCTAGTGGTGGCATAGTCTGGTTGCATCATATTTCTTCAGCCAGACTCCTTCTGTCTCCTGTTTTACGTACACATTGCAACCATTTGCAAGTTATAGTTTCTTACCCATAAAATTAGGAACAGCTTTTTCTACATGGATTCTTTTGGTTGTCATTTTATATATGTATCTACTTATTATAGACATACTGAGAACATTGCTGGTGTAAGTCAGACTTGACATAAGATCTAGACAAGCTACTCTGGAACCATAGAGCCAAATAATGCATGTTACACTGCACTAAAGAGATGAAGCAGCACTTTTCAGAGTTATCTCATTCAACTAAATGTTCCATCATTCTAGTATTGTAAATTTTATAAAGTTCTGTTTTTCTATGCAACTGTGTCTCAGAATGAGCAGACTGGGCACAGAGTGGACTCACTGGGATTGTGAATCATTTTACTTAAGGCAGATATCCCTTCAGCAAGGTATTCAGAACATAAGCTTGTAGATAAATAAGCTCAACCATATGCTGAATAACTATAGACTTAATCTATGTTCAGGCTCAAGATTCCCCCTGCCTGGGAATGGAATAGAGATCCAAATTCCAGGCACCTCTGCAGTACTGCACATACTTGTACATCTCGCTCCCACTTTGGCAATGGAGAAAAAAAGGGACTGGCCTGAGGAATGCAGCCAGTTGTTCTGCTCTGTTGTCTTGAAATTTGTGGAGCAGGAATCCTTTGCAGTGAGTGTAAGGATGGGCACTGAAGTATGCAAAGGGATGCAGAGGCATTGTACAGTAAACAAAATCTTGAGGAGATTTTCTTTCTTGTATTTTAATATTATGTTTTGAAATAATGGTACATAAATGAGAGTTTTTTTGAGAAGTATCTTTCCATATGAATAAAAGGTAATATCCCAAAGAGATTAATTTCTACTTAAAAATTTAAAAAGTAAAGCTGAAGGTATCGACAGAAAGGTCTAAAGACAGCTATAGTATAACTATACTAAGAGTACATATAAATTACTACTACAGTCAGCACACTGCATTGTAATTTGGCAGAGAGCTCAGAATTCCTGAACCCTGGCCCAGGGGATTAAAAGGTGAAGATCTGAACATCTGGCTGGTGGTGGGAGAGAAGATAGTTTAAGTTTCCATTCTCTTCAAGCTGGTTAATATGTCAAGCTGCATTTTCAGCTCAGTAATTGATCTCTTGATTAAAGCAAAGTGTTCCCGATTCCAAGGGGGGGAAAAAAGCAAACTCCCATATATAAAAAAGAGAACAATTAAAAGAATTTTAGAATTCTCAAAGCATACAAATCTTTTGTGTCTCACCAAGTTTAACTTGAAAATTAAAATGAACTTTCCTATGAAGCTGACCGTATAATTTTTTTTAAATTTAAATATTTGAGGTAAATTTAATAGGTATTCTCTGCTTCAAAAACATTCAAAAATAGCAAACAGTAGTTTTGCATACTAAAATAGCTTTAAAGATATCCTAAGAATTAAAAATAGAATTGAGTTGGCATACAAATAAAACTTCAGTGTTAGACTAATCACTAAGATCACAGCTGCAACAGCAAGGACAACGAAGATCTGAGTCTCTGCCATTCTTTATAAAGTAATGCTTTCCATGCTTTTTTAGACAAGGATCCCATGATTTTTGAAAGGTGCCTTACCCTTATGCAGAGGGCAACTAAAGCCATTCAAGGTCCTCTGACTTCTCTAGGGTCATGTAGCCAACCAGTTTAAGAAAAAAAAAACCCCATACCATATCCCTGGCCTACTCCCATGCTCTCAGGTTGTGTGCTACTCTACCTCACTTTTCAACACACATTTCAGTTTGTTTAAACTAATGTGTTAGAATGAACTCTTTTGACTATGCTGCTACAGCAAGTGAGGTTCATAACTGCAAACACACAAGCAATTAAATACAGCGCGAGTAACACAGGAAAGAGAGAGCAACAAAATAAATTCCATGTAATAGGCTAGACCAGGTTCTGCTGCCAGAATTTTGAACCTTGTTAGACTCTTTCATCATTGTCTGTTTCAGAGTAGATGGAGCTCTACCAAACTCTGCATTGGTGTCCCCTGCTTACCAAAGTCAGGCAAACAGTGATGAGAAGAAAATTATATCCTTCTTAAGAGTGCAATATTAAAATGGCATAGCAAATGCAGAGGGATTGGATTTGAACTTCTCAGGCTTACTCAGGCTGGCAGAAGGGAAAGGTTCAAAATGGGGATCAAAGGGATGACTTAATCTGAGATGTGACGAAAGGCAGAGAAGGGTGCACATGCTAAAAGAAATTGTTTTGGTTTGTGTGTGTGCTATTTTGTTTTTGGTTTTGCTCTTCTAAGAAAGTAAAGCTCTCATTCAAAGAGAGGTTTTTGTTAAAAGAATTTTTTATTAGGAATAACTGTGATAAGAGGGCTTTCCACTTTCTAGATGTAACTAAGACCTCTGGGTTTCATTTATTCAGTTC
>NW_008581092.1:0-1428 GCF_000691845.1 Merops nubicus | reverse complement strand
TTCCTGCTGTCTTTTTTGCACAGTCTGAATAGCAGAAATGGGAAGCTTCACAAATAAGAATGAACTGTCATCAGATGAAACTGGAAATTTGGAACTTAAATTCCTTGGACTGTGAATGGCACAAAAACTCAGCTTCCCTTATCCTTGGAGACTCATTTGTGTAGTCACAAATCATAGGAAAAATCTTCCAAGATGAAATATGAAAATTGATAACAGAAAATAATTGCTTAACATGTGCATAAAGTATGACCTGAGCAGTAATAATGCTGTGATTGCATTTACTACCTGAATAAATGCTTGGCTTTGAGGAAAAGAGATCCTCTCAAAAGACATGTCTATAACTACAAACCCTTTGAAATGAATGTTGTAGAAGTCCTTAGAAAACATTACACACAACTAAACAATTTCTGCACGTCATATACAGCAGAGCTTGAAAGCCCTCTGGTACATGTTGCATCGAAATACATTTGTCTCTTCATGAATTCCTTTTAAAATACTGTACCTCTCTGGGAATGATCCTCTATTCTTTTTACATGCTTAAATACTACTAGAGAGAGGAAAAGGTGGGTGGATACCTTTGGAATATGTGAACATGGCCTATCTATAACTTTGGTAAAACTTCTCTAATAACTGTAGCTGCATGGAAAAAAATGCGAAAATTTCTGCTGCCTTTGCAAATGCATCTTGGTAACTGATCTTTTACTATAAACAGCAATGCTTTCCTTACGTTTAGTTTACCCTGAGCATGATGTCCTTAGCAGCCACAAATTCCAGTTATAATAGCAGCCACAGTTTTGAAGCTATCTCCCCACATGCTTGCTTTGTAAGGACATGCCTTACACTGTCCATCAAACAGGTCATACACAGAGATTTCTCATATGCTTCAACAGAGCAGGGTGACCTCCACGTGCTAATGCGTTGTCAAGGTTTAGGGTCAGGGCTGTCCACCAGACCTGTAACAGATGCTCTCTGTGAACCCTTCTCCCTTCCCAAAGCAAATAAGGGAATAAGGGAGAGAGATTTATGGATTAGCAAACAAAAACAGCTTTAATGAAAATAATAATACCACTAATATGAAATATATAAATATACACAAAACCAGTATCAAAATCAACCCTGGACGGCAATTGTGTCACTGTCACCACTGATGCTGTGGAGCAGGCCACGAGTAAGTCCCAGGCTGGACTCAGTGGCAGATGAGAACCAGAAACAGGAGCTGGATTCTGGAACTGGATTCAGGAACACATGGATTGGGGTTGAAGGCAGAATGGACAGAGTCCTCCTTGGATGCTGGCCATTCAAGAAGAGAGCTTGACCCTCGTGATCCCTCAGCTTTATAGATTTAGACATCTAGATATTTTATACTAATTAGATATTTTTAGACAGAAGAATAACGAAGACGTGTTTGGGCATAATCAGCATGGCTTC
>NW_008581091.1:21926-24364 GCF_000691845.1 Merops nubicus | reverse complement strand
ATTATTTCTGCCACTGTGAGAGTGGTCAAACACTGCCACAGGGTCCCAGAGAGGCTACAGCACCTCCACCTGTTGAGGTACTCAGAGGCCTGCTAGAGACATCCCTGGAAATCCCCAGTACCTCCCCAGCTGACACGATTCACTGCAAGAGATAAAAGACACTCAATCTTATTAGCTTAACAGGGTGAAGAAGGAGACATAAAGCAGCATCTGCTACAAACAAATATATGGAGTAGAAAGTATCCATGAGAAGTCTTCTAGCAGGAGGCCCTTTAACTTCTGGTAATAGCCAGAACTAACACCAGTGCTTGGAAACAGAACATAAACACATTAGTATTACAAATAAAGTGCACATTTATAAGATTGAGGGGAATCAACCAATAGAAAATATTACCTTAGATGTAGTGGCTGCTTTACGCTGGTCATGCTTTGAGTGAGGGCTTGGAACAGAGATCACCAGGGATACTTCCAGCCTAAATTACTCTGGATGTTCATGACTGTTCTTCTCCAGTCTGCCACTGATACCAAATTATCAGAAGGAATGGTGCAGGATTTAAACAGTGGCACCATTATTAATACTAACTAATACTGCTGGGGGATGTTTAAACAGGACTTAAGTAAATCTGATAAGGCAGTATCTCTTTCAGCTTGTAAAGCTACTGAACAATCTGACATAGATCTATGACTTCAGATTTCTCTCTCTTTTTGGAAAGTGAGCAGTTCTAATCCTAGATCTATTTTACATTTTTAGAAGAAGAAAGCAGGAAGAAAAGAGGATGGTCATTTTCACAAACAGCAAGAAAACCTGTGGCAGTGGCAAATATAATAAGGACAGTTCAGTTAAACAGAGCTACCTGAGTCACTGATAAAGTGGGACCAAAGATTCTGAAGGGCCATATCCTGGAAACACTGCAAAGGCTGAAATCACCACAGCACAGATCTTACCTAGAGAAGCAGCTGAGGCACTGCTGCTGGTCAGAGGCAGCCCCTCTGCTGCCAGCAGCACTCACTGCACAGGCCCCCGGCCACAGAAGGGCCGTTACTCTGCACACCTCGCTGGGTGTGTGCACTTACACACTGCTCTGCAGCATTCACCTCGCTTAAGCAGCAACACAGAGCAAGAGAGACATCTACAAATTGCTCTTGTATCTTCCAGATTCAGAGAGAAAAAGATAATAGTGTCTCCATCTGGCTTCCCCATGGAGACAGGACTTTCCGTGGGAGGAGCAGAACCACCCCTCCAGGCAGCAGCTCTGCCCACGGAGGATGCAGGACAGAGATGGGCTCAGGCACAGACAGGCAGATGGCAGATGTCTCCCCTGAGGATGAGCCCACTCCCTCTCTCCAGGGGCCATGCATCAGAAAAACAAACTAAAGGTTTGGGGAAAAATGAGTAAAGTTTTGGGAAACCCCAGAGCAGTAGTCACGAGTGCTTTGTTACCTGTTAAACCTCTATGAAATCACTGACTTCACCTGCACAACAAGGGCAGTCCTGCATTAAGCCAAGAGCCACAATAGCTCCTGTTTGGATTTGAGTGCTTGAAAAAATGCCCTTCCAATGAGACACATAGGCCTGGGGCTCTTATTCAAAGCAGATATCAAGGCAAGATGTGTGGCTGGTAAATACCTACAGAGAGAAAAGATTTTGTCAGACCTAAGAGGCTCTTTAATATAGCACATTAAGCCAAAACCCCATTTCACAACAGAAATGTGGCACACAATTTAACAGATTCAAAGCAGTAACTTACTAACGAACACTGCAGTGAATCTACCAGCATTCACTATTTACACAGCTCAATCAGATTTTGCTTTTCCCTGTGGGTTTGTCATTGGGTTTTCTGGTCTTCCTCAACAAGTGTGTGTTATCTCCTGACTTTATCTGTATTTATCATTTTCAGTTGCATCCTTTCTGGGCTCTTCTGACTCTGTGTGGTTTTGAACGTGGCACCCTATTAAACAGCCATGAGAATTCAGTATTCAGAACATTTACTAGAGTACTTCCCTAGCTCTCAATTACCCTTCATGTTCTTAAATTTTTTCTACACACTCAGTTTTGCTCATTATCTGTATTTTTTTAGCAGCATCATTGGCTATAACCTTCCACTAAGACTATATTATCTTATCTGCACAAAACACAGATAGTTCACAGCTGTGCATGGAGGCAAAAAACCTCTAGAGACATTTGTGCTACCTGAAACACTTTATGAACTAGGAGATAACCACCTTTTATTTCAGGAACAGCAATTAAACAACTACTACTTGAGACACACACAGATAACCTTTGCCAGAACTCCTTAGGACCACGATGCTGTTCCTCTCCAGACACACAGAAGCATCTTACTCTACATGTTGTGTTCCTTGCTCTGATTTGGCTGTTGGCAAGAATCCCACGAGCACCCACTGCTCTGAGTTTCAGGACGTCCCCAACACACCCACGT
>NW_008581091.1:0-21895 GCF_000691845.1 Merops nubicus | reverse complement strand
ATTCCGGCTGTGCTCTCTGCTATGCCAAGAGAAAAATGCTGCCAGCTGCCATTCGTGTCTGTCAAGTGCTACAAGACTCTGCTATCTCCCACGAGCACACTTTGCATTTAATCTTTGGGTTTTTATGTTTTTGCTTGTGCTTTTATCCCTCACTCTGACTGGGGGAGCTCAGGCCCCCAGTGATGGCACTGCTGGTATTCCACAGTACCCAGCACCAAAAGAGTGACATCTCATCATACATGTGAAGTTTTAGTCTTCCTCAACCCTAAAGGTGAATGAGAATTATTAATGCCTTGGCCTACAGGCACTTTTTATTAATTTCTTGTTTTGCTCTTGAAGATCTAGAGGTTGACCCTGGAAAGCAGCACTCATCACAGGCAATAGAAAATAAATAATCACAGCTATAATCAGATATAAGAATAGCAATTTGCCACACTGTAATTGCAGTCCTTGGGGTCCTCCACACTGTCAAATGCACACAGGCAAAGAGCTCTGCATTCCTCAGCTGACAGGTGCTCTAGTTCCACGTGAGGAGCAGAGTGGGGCTGTTGTCCATGCTCTTGGGGATAGGACATACAGCTGGTAATACTCTCTCCACCTCCCCAAATGCTGGGGTGAGCTTAAATCCTCCCTGTTCTGCTTCCTGCTAAATTATTACTCAGAATACCCATGGGAACAGTATTTTTGTACAGAGCACAACGCTGGGAGTGTTTGCACACACCTGGGGAGAGGGAGCCTGAGGCAAGGCAGGGCTCTGCACTATGCATTCTAATGGCATGAGGAGGCTGGCAGTCAGGTCAGGCGTAAGGACAGCCCTGGAGATGGGCATCAGCACAGCCTGGGGTATCCAGGGGCACTCCCAGATGGCCAAGCAGGTCAGGGGCAGCTGGTCAGACAACACTCTGCTTCTAACGCCTACTCTTCCACCTGAAGTATAGGCTAGGTGTGTTTGGATTCTGCCCTGGGAGCACAGCACCTGCAGGTGCAATTGAAGGCTTTATGTGTGCAAGGGAGTGTGAACATGCCAGGCTGAGAGGCAGTGACACTGCTGAGGAGTCATGCCTGTCACAGCTCCACAGGGGGAGGGTGTCACCGGCCTCTGCTCCCCGGCCCCAGCATGGAACGGGCTGGGAGGAGTCCAGCCTGTCATTCTTCATTTGTAAAGCAAAAGTACTCTGCCATTTATATAGAAAAAGGATATGGGTGTCACAAATTGCAGCAGATGAGGATAGTGTGGCCAGAGCCTTCAGACAGCTAGAGAGAGAAGGAAGGAAGGAAAGTTTTTCTTAATTTGATTTTGCCTTTTATGAGCTCCTTCCAGCACCCGCTTCTTGACCCCACCCAACGATACACAGTCGTGGGAATAGGAGAATAAAACTCCAGAAAAAAAACCCAACACCATATAAACCAAGATACTCAGACAAAATAAGAGTCTGAGTCCACGATGTGTCACTGACCCCACACGCCAGCTGCAGGTGCCAAATAATTTCCTGGGGCAGACAATGTATTTGCTTACACAGGGTGTGGAAAGGGGTACCCTGGCCCCACCAAACACAAAGGCAAAATGCCAGTTGGCTTTTAGGGATGTCTGTATTTTGAGGGATGAACTGTCTTAGAAACATCTGCATCTACTGAGAAAGGAAATTCTCAAAGTCAGAACAAGCTAACAATCTGGAAGTGGTTTGAATATTGACTAATACAATGCTAGACTAGAGACATGTGAAACAATGAGACAGCAGCCAGAAATAACCACAGTGACCAAAATGTTCAAGGAGACTAAAATAAGGTCACCAAACAGCACCTAGGGCAAGCGTGGGAGACTGCAGCAGGCTCTGCAGATGCAGGAGAGGACCTGGCACATCACCGAGTCACTCCGCAGCACTCCGCTCACCTCTCACACCCCTCGGTGCTGCTCTGCTGCCAGCATTACTAAAGGATTTTCTCCACACAGAGCTGGCAGGGCCCACGTGAAAGAAGCAGAGCACAGAGCCACCCTGAGCTGCTCACAGATGCTTTGAGCAGACACAGTTGCTGCTGCTTTACTGTGCAGCAGAGATTTTGCTTTCCCCTACAGAGCTGCTGCCGCTCTCCCCCGGCTCCCCTGCCACATCACTGCTTGCCTGGCACTGCAAGCAGCTCACTGAGACCAGGTGTGATGTGGTGACAAGGTGCAGCATCTTCCTTCCAGAAATACACAACAGTGTTAAACTGTGCAAGTGCCAAACAGAGCCCTGCAGCTGAAGGCATTGTGTCCTGGGAACCTCATGGCAAGGGGGATGTCACCTGTGCTCTGAAGCTCTTGACCAGAAATGGATTGGCACTTGTAAGGTCCCTCAGCTTGCTGCTCCTATCTGCCAGGGATCAAAAAATGCCTTGCACATGTACTATTTTGACAGGCTACTTATTTTGAGAAGCTCTATATTTGCCTTATATTTGAATTCAGCAACACACTTTTATGTATTGTATGCAAGCAAGAGAGTTGGTGGGACAGCTAGGGACCTCATCACATCATAGACCTCAAAAATGATCAGAAGCCTTCTTCACCCTGTTTCATGAAAATTGCCCCATCCTGCACTGGAATCAAAGCTTAGACTGATGGTTCTTTCTCCAACTCGGTGTCTCATGCTGCTACTTGTACCATCCTCAAAACCAGATTTTACTGTCACATTTGATTTCACAAACACTATGCAGGCATCTCTCCAGCCAGTCACAAACTTGGCAGCATCCTGCAGATGGCATGGGAAAAGCAGCCCCAGATCAGTGGTGTCTTTGTAATACTTACTGGACACAGAGGTCTTGCACCTCCTCCACCCCTGTGTCAGGATCAGCATTTCAAGGGCTTCAGGGACCACGGCTGCCACCATCACTTCTCTGCACCTCCACAACATGGAGCTGGCACTAAGGTGCTGCCTGGAGCTGAACCACCCACAGCCTGGCTGAAAGCCACAGGCTCCAAACGTTACAAGAGCCTCAGACTAACTGAAGTTTCCCAACTGCCCTGCCACACGCCAGCATTTTGTCTGTTACTGTTTTCTACTTCATCCCTAGATGTCACTGGTTTTTATCTGTAACTCCCCAGCACGGCCCCTTTCGAGGAAAGCTATCTGCAGGGGTACTGCAGGATTTATGAAGACTGCTTCAGTGTTAATAACAGTACAAAAACCAAACTAATGAAATCAGGAGAGAAAACTCCTGCTCCTTCTGGAGTGCTGTGGGCTCCTGGCTTGCCCATCTCAGAAAGGCTGCATGTAAAGAGACTGCCCAGGGTCAGCCTCTCCAGCCTGAAACAGAGAGAGCTCATGGGGGGAGGAGATACTGATACAGAGCCATAAAAATCAGGAGAGGAGTAAAGGAAGTTGATGTTTGTTGCCATCCATAAAACACAAACTGATGAGCATCAGGGGAGGTTCAGAGCAAGCAGTGAGACCATGGAAATCCCACTTGCAGGATACTATGGATGCCAAAAGTTTATATGGATCCAGAAAATTATTTGAAAAATTAATGGAAGAAAATTTCAGAGATTATTGACTGCAAAGAACAAAGCCCTATGACTCAGGAGGTCCCCAGAAGTGGATGGGGCAGAGGGAATCATGCTGTGTATTAGCTATTCTCATGCCCCTCACCAAAATCTGCTTTTGATCACTGGTGCAGCTAGGATAATAAGGACACCTTGGTGTGACCTACAGGGCCTTTTCCTCTGCTCATTTTCTTCTCTCCCACACCAGTTCAGTCCACCTCTCTTTGCTTCTCAAACTCCTGTTTTCCCCAGATCTTTAGCAATACAGTACAAGCTCTTCCCAGACCTGTCTTCCACATTGTGATTCTAACAAGCACGCCTCCTACACTTCCTCTTCTAACCTCTTCATGTGGCCACCACAAATCTTACCCTTCAAGCACACCTCTGTTCCCTCCACCCTCTTCTGTCATGCTTGTCCTGAAGGCTGGGACAGTAACACCAGCTCCAGTTCCTGCTGGTGGTTTCACTCCCTCTTCCCATGCTGTTGGTTCTGCTTATCTCTGGTTGGGCTCAATCTACTCAGCACTCTGCTTCTGCTTGTACATGTTATGCTGGGGAACTCCTTGCTGCAGGATGCTGTGGAAGCTAAAGGTCCTCATGGGTTCATAAAGCAGCAACTAGACAAACTCATGGAATAGAAATCCAAGTTCACACATGCAGGGGGAGGGACTCACTCCTAGCTCAGCAAGTCTCTGAGCCAAAGCTTGGAGACTGGGAGACTCCTCTGGCCTGCACTGTTCCATGCTTCCCCTGCCTCTGTTCTTCATGGGACTCCACCTCTAGCCACTGCTGGAGATGGGACATGGGGCAGGTAAAGCTCTGCTCCCATCCAGCACAGCTCTTACCTTCCTGGGCTCCTGCATGTCCCATCTGAGATCTACCCAGGTCAGACAGGACCAACACTGCACATCTGACAAGTGCCACACTACAAATGGGCTAAGTACCCAAAAGCATAAACCCCCACAGCCTCCTGCCCAGCACCATCTGCAGAGCTGGGAAAGGAACCTTTGGTACAGTACACCTGCTGAGATCAGCTTCAGGGACTCAGAACCACTCTGAATCATTTCACTCAACAGGCGTAGGCAGCTTTCACCTTCACATTCCTCTGGCATCACACCTGAGGGCCACATGGGCATGTTGGCATGAAAACTATGGGATGTGTTTCTCTGTACCCTGTCCAATACAGGGGATACTCCACTCTAACAGACTGGTGGAAGGGCATCTGTGCCAGCTCCTTTGCAGGAACACTCCTTTGATTGCTGTGATCTTTCCTGGCCAAAAAACTGCCTCACCCATTCAGATGTTTCCACGCAGATCCCTACAAACCCTGCAAGAAATGGGGATTGCTCCAAAAGCCCTCCCAAAAAAATGAACTCATGGACCCAGTAGCACAGAAAACTGGTTATTCTTGCAACTTTCTTCCTGGAAGAATTCAATCAACTAAGTTTGTAAGTGCTAAAGTGAAAGCTTTTTAGCCCCCTTACACGGGCCACAAGCACAGCTTGGAGAGTTGCCATGGCTACTGACTGCCCTGAACTTCTGCAGCTACTGAACCATCTGTTTTCTGCCTTGGGCAGGAACACAAGGACAGGCAGGCAACCAGGCTGTGTGTGGGTGCCCGCCCAGCCCTGGCACAGACACACACTTCAGCAAACTCCCAGCACATCTCAGAAGCTGGGACAGAGCAGAGGTCTGGAACTAGGAAGCACTGAGGCCCGAAAGAAGCTACACTTCACACCTGCAGCAGGGCAAAGCCATGTGTGGAGCCTGAGCAGAAAACCAGCACCCAGCACCTCCCAGCGTGCGGCTCCACAGCGCAGAGTGACAGGGGGCAGCTCCCAGCCCACCCACACAGCCCCAGCTAGCCCCAGTGGCCAGCGTGACAGCGCACGCTCCGAGCTTCTTAATGCCTCCTCTAAGGCCTGCTGACCTCATAGTTTGAAGAGTATTTTAGAAGAAAGCAACAGCACTGAAGTGCAGGGTCCCAGGCTGCCTGCTGCTGCCAGCAAACAGCTCTGAAAGCCACAGTGGCATGTTTGATTCACCCAAAAATGCTGCAGGGCATCACACTGAGCCCCAACCCACTGCTACTGTCATAGAATCATTAAGGTTGGAAAAGTCCTCTAAGATCATCAAGTCCAACCATCAACCCAACACCACCATGGGCTGAAGTACCACATACCCCTCCAGGGATGGTGACTCCACCACCAGCCTGGGCAGCCTGGGCCAATGCCTCACCACTCTGTCAGGAGAGAAGCTTCCCAATAGCCAGTCTAAACCCTCCCTGCCACAACATGAGCCCATGTCCTCTCATCTGCTGGGCTTCAGCAGGCCTGACTGCTCTTCTGCTGCACTGCTGCACAGCTAGTCCTGTGGCCTATTCTCAACATTGTTTTGGACAACCCACTGAAACAAAGCAGCATCAGAAAAACCTGCTGTCACAGCAATGCTTCTCTGGCCCTCAGAACATATGACAGCACTCCAGAAGGAGGCTGCCACTTGCTTTTGAGCCAGTCTACCCAAGGAGGTACCCTTTAAGAGAATTTGTTCAAGGATTCCCCCAGGTCCTCTTTCCTCTGCTGCCCACTTCTCACAAGGTTTATACATTTTCTTCAGAGCATGGATCTCAGGAAAGACAACAACAAGTTTCCTTACTTGTGTTGCAATTTGGATTTCTCCAGTTTGCTCTGCTTCTGCCGTTTAAACAAGCACTGGGTCTGTTCCCACTTGCTCAGGGATGTTCCAAACTGTCCCAGCACTACAGCTGCTGGAGCAGTGTGTGCTGGCTGAGGTCAGTCTGATGCCTTCTCACCTCCAGCTGCACACTGGCCCCTGCTACACACACTCACCTACTCCTACCCCAAGCATTCATGCAGGACTTACCTGGGCTAAACCTAACCTCATTAAGGCAAGAAACAATGGACAGAAAAATATCCCAGCACAAAGGTACGAACAAGGCTGAAAGTGAGCAGCACAGGAGCAAGGAAAGAAGAGGCAGAAGAAGACACTATTTCTCCATCAGTGAGACTTACAGCTGCCCACAGCTGCCAGGAGCATTTCTTAAGGAAAATGGTAACAGAGCCCTTATTAGGTCCCACCTACATAAGCACTTTGGCAGAAATGGATTTGCCTCCAGAAAGCTTCCTGGGTCTGCATTTCAACTTTGAACTCGCAGCTTCCTGGGGAAGCCAGTGCCCTCTCCTGCCACCAGCAATGCAAGCCCTGTCCTCACTGCCAGCCTGCACCAAGGCACTCCTCCACCACTCTCCCAAACACAGCTGAAGACACTCTGAGCTCAGGGCCACAGGGGCAAAGGCTAACGCCCAACGTCTAAGAAAGGACCTTCCAAGGTTGAGATGACATTCAGTGTAGGTCAGCACTGAGTTACAGTCATGGAGAAAAGCATCCTCACTTCACTTGTGAAATAACAAGCTTTCAGCACACCACAACCCTTCAGGAAAATACCAGCTCATTGTTCCACAGCAGTCAAACATCAAGTCTAGTACTACGAGTTACTAGGAAATAAGCACAGCACAAAAAAACCCAGAAAAGGTTCTTTTGCCACTGTTACCAACCCACGGTGTGCCAGCAAAGCTGCCTGCAGTTCTGGTGCCATCTCAGCCTCTGCTGCCAGCTAGAAAAGATATGCAGCAAAGATTGTCAAAAGTATGATTTTTGCAGATAAAATCATTGACAAATAAGAACTATCTAACCTGGAAAATTAAATGCCTTGGGTAGACTATAACAGAACTAGAAAATTATGAATAGGTTGGAGAAGAGGGATATGATCAAACATTCACTGTCCCTGCAGTCACAACAAACAAGGAGAGAGGCTGCTCTTCATGGCATACACATAAGCTGTTGGACTCTGCCATAGGATGCTGTGGCTGCTAAAGGTTTCCATGGTTTGGAGTAAACAGATAAAGTAACACCACAGACGTTTTTTGAGGGTTAGTAAATCCACAGAAGCAACACCCAGCTCTGCAAGTCCTCGTGCCACACGGGGCCGCAGGCTGGGAAGGCACACGGGCACTGCTTACTGCAGCTTCCCCCTGCTTCTGCTCTTTCCTAGGGCCCTGTTCTTGGCCACTGCAAAAATACTGGGCCAGATACTCTTGTGTTCTGATCCAGGGCAAAGGTAATGGCCTTGGGCAGGAAAGTCAAGCCCAGCTCACAGTCACAAAAGAAGGAAAAGATTTGTCCTGCTAGATTTGTATCAAGAGCTGGGCAAAACGAGGATTATGGCAGAGGTAGAACCCCAGACAGTGGCTCCTCATTGCCAGGTCTCTGGCAGGCCATGCAAAGAAGCAGCTATGCTTTATGACTTCAGTCAGATGTAAAGACCTTGGATCCCACAGGAGTGCAGCTTAACAATAAAGGTAAAGAATGGAACTGGTTCATCTCATCTGTCTCCAGCACACTCCTGGAGGCAGGCAGAGCTACAGCCATCTGATCCTGAGGCTGATACACAAGGGGACACAGGCAACCTGCTCCTGTCCTCAGTGCTGTAAATCCCAAGAGGACTGTGCACAGCTAGACAAGTTGAATACGTGTTCTGGGGCTGGACATGGGCATCTCTGTGCTCACTCCTGTGTTGCTCAGAGTCTGCTGTGTCAGAAGGGCTTTGACTCCACACTTGCCTGGAGGCGGAGGCCCTGCAAGGAGGCAGCAACACAATTTCACAGAGGGAATGTCCTGGTCTTATGTCACAACCCAAGACAGAGCTGTCAACAGATTATTTAACAACCTAATAGGACTTTTTTTTTTTTTTTAAGTAGGTAGTTTTGTGCCAGCCTCAATCAACAAGATTCTGTTCATCATCAAGAGCAACATATAATCCTGCTAGCTAGCCTAAACTCAGATAAAGGAGACTGACCCCAGGTTAGGGAGGTTTTCATCTTTAAAATCAAGCTGATTGTAGAGTCTGAAGTATGAAGAACATAAGTTTGAGAAACAATAAATTCAATAATAAAAAAGAGAGACGGTAAGAACTCCTGTGGAAGGTCAAAGGTCTGTGTAGCCCAACACAGAAAGCAATGGTGGTTGAGGGAAGAATATAATAAACATTAAACAGTGATCTTTCCTCTCTATGTTTTCCTAGCACAACCCCTCCACTGGGTGTGCCGAGCAGCCTCGTTAGCAGCATGGGTAATGGAGTGGAAAGGACACTTAAGACAACGTAGAAATGTCACGAAGCTGAGAACAATGGTGAGCCCAGAACAGAGAATAATCCTGACACATAGGAGAAATACTTCAGAACCCAAATCAAAACTCACCCCAGGCCAAGTCTGGCACCACAGACAAGAGACCTGCTTAAACAGAGAACAGGTGGACTCACTGCAGAAAGCAAAGACAGAGGTAAGAGTGAGCTTCCACCTACCTAAAAGGCCAAGTCGTGCTCTGGACACATTAAGAGGAGAGGTGGACATGCAGCAGGTGAAGTAATTTTTCTATTTTTTTGAGGACTTTGTGGCCTGAAACATGAAACTGTCTCGAGGGCTCAGCTACACAGCCAGGCTCTGGAGCACACAGGCCCAGGAAGGGCTCACTGAGGCACCACCACGTTACCCAGGAACCGTCTGGGGGAGCAGCGGTGGCGCTGCGTGGGGCTCAGGGGCACAGCTCCCCCCATGCTGCCTGTGCTGCCCCTTGCTGGCTCACTCAGCCACCCCTGGCAGGGACCACAGCCCAAGCACAGAGCACTCAGCTCAGCTGCAGTGCCTCACCATCACAGGTAGCCAAGTGGCCACTGAAAACAGCAGGTGGACAGGACACCCTTTGGCATCCCTCCCAGCTGTCCTACGCTGGGAAATCCAACTGCTTGACCTCCAGGTCCTACTCAGCTCTACCTCTGTGTGCTTGGAGCAAGGAATATGGCTTACCTCTCTGCCTGAACGACTAACCTCCTCGGACAGCACTTGTGTCCCCAGACTTGAGCCTTCCAAGGCTATATTATATATAAATCTATATTATATAGAAGAGTCCAGGCACACTCCACAGATAAAAAAAAAGTAGGCAGCACTGTAATATAATTGTTCACCTGATCCCAGTTTACCATCTACATCACAGCAGAGGAATGGCCCCCTGGGGACTGTGCTGTTATCCTGCTGACCAAGGAGCAGCACAGGGCACACCTACATCAGTATGTGAGTCTTGCTTAGGTCCACACTCTGCCCCAAGGGCAACTAGTATGGAATGAGCCACCCTGCCCTATTAAATCTGCTCTGCCCCCAAACTGGACAGTCCTTGCTAAGTCCTGAGCCATTCCCAGGAGGTGTCTGGGAAGGTCCAGACCAAGCCATGCCAGAAAACAAACAAACAAAGCAGCGTTGATGAGGGTGATCCGTGGCTACTAGTAGGGAAATTCTTTCAGGAACAGCCCACACAAATGGCCAACTCTTAGCTACATTTTGGGACAGGCACCCTGTCCCCTCTGCACACCCTGTCCTGCACTTCCTTCTACTCTGTGCACACAGGAACTCATTCTGAGCAGGCCCAGCAGGCACCACATAGACCCCCAGACAGATGACACAACAGCCCAAGGAAATAAAATGGGATCCAAATTAAAAATTATTACTCATATCTAAATTAATGTTTACATTTTCACATTTCATTAATCTTACTAATAGTCCTTTAACTCAATAACCCTCAGAAGACATCGAGGACTAACTGCTCTGATAAAATTAAGTATTCAAGCATAAGCCCCAGTTTTAACTGCTCTCTTATAGGTCCACTTTAAAAACCACCAACATTGCTATCCACCCACACAACAGAAAAGCCCTGCCACTAGAAAGAAACATGATCATCAAAATCCCCCAGGTCAGTGTAAGTTTTACCCTAAGTCTCTGGGAGTTGCTTTTGCTGGGGTACCTCTTCAGGGTATGCTGATGTTTCCCTTGTCTTTGCCTAGCTGACATCTGACTCAGCCTCCCTGATGCGAACCCAGCAGTCGCCCTGCTTAGTGCAGAAGCAGAAGATGAAATTCGGGCACCATTTTAGGGGCACTACCCTGAGCTGTGTGGACAGCAGTGCTCCTGCAGCCACGCTCAGCAGCCCGCCCTGCCTTGTGCTTCCAGCCACAACGCACAGGGCTGAAGGCAGGCTGCAATTGGCAGCAATTCCGACTTGTGGAAGGGCCCCCGAGGAAGCCAGGGATGATGAACCAGGTTCCAGGTTCACTGCTGCTCCTGGAGCACACCAGGCTTCAGACGTGAGCTGTAAACTTCCAGAGGCAGTGTCTCTACAGGAGGCCTCAGCGCCCCGCGTGCGCACACGCTGCCCGGGGCAGCACCCCGGCACCCAAAATGTTGTGTGATTGCAGCTCTGGACAAAAATTTGGTAGAGACTAGCAGCACCCCTCAGCTGAGCTGGCTGGGACACCCCAGGGCTAATGCTGCTGGCACGAAGAGCCCGGGATGAAGTGGCCAGCTCCTTGGAGTGCCTCTGTGGTTACAGACGCAGCCTGCTGCAGGACTCCCCTGCACTCAGAGCATCGCTGAGGGGCCGAAGGAAACCCTTCAGGGCAAGGAAGAGACTGTCTCCTATCTGCTCCTTTTGCAGGCCATGAAACCCACGCTCTGCTCTAAAGCAAGATCTTGAGTGCTGCTCCTAAGCCAAGGCTCCGGGTCTCTTCCAGAGGTGCCTGGGGTGCTCTGAGGGGAGCAGCCAGCTGAGCCGAGCGGCAGGACGGACATCCCATCCATATGGATGAGGGGAACCTCAGGTACAGCATTTCAAAAGGACTTGCTCAAGCAAATGAAGGCAGGCACTCTGACTAACACACCACAAGTCATCTCCGAATCCTTCGCGGCCTCCCAGCACAAGCTCTCAGAACCTTGTCCCCTGGCTGGACCACAGATATTATTGGTGATCTTGGACTCCCTTATAACAAGAGGCATTTTTTTTCCCTCCAAGCTCCCACCCTGCAGCTTCAGAATATGTGTTTTTTGTTCTCTGGCAAGGACAAAGTCAAATGAAAGGAGATATTCAGGAGCTTATGTCACTCTCTTAAATGTGATTTATTCAATGAAGACAGCTGGGGGAATTGGAAGACTCTAACAGGAGTCTTTTGTGTTCAATTTATTGCCGAAAATAACCTCAAGTAACAAAAAAAATAAATAAAATAACATTTACAAACAGACCACAGGCTGGATCTTTTAAGGAATATGCTGCCTTTGTGAGAGCACACTTTTAGCTGTGGGGACTTAAACACACGAACCTCAAAGTTATTGCTCCATGCACAACAGGGAAGCTCCAAGACAAGCTGTCAGGGTGGTGCTAGGACACCGTGCAGTGCTGCCATCGAACACAGGCCCCACAAAACCCTTGATAAATTTATGGCAGAACGTTCTCACCTGCAGGCTGAGGGTCTCCAAAAGACAACAGGCATTTCACACCTGGGACATAGAGCATTGTGTTAGAATTTGGGTGAATGGGCCAAAAAAGGAAGACCAGCCACATACACTGAGCTGCAGACCCCACACTGAGCCGAGAGCTGTGAAGGAAGACCTGATGCTCTCCACGAGTTACAGACTCAAAGGCTAATGACTGGCCGGAGGATTCAGCAGCCACTGTTGGGATTCTCCTTAATGCACAAAGAGAGGGCAGAGGGATACCTGGCCTCTGCTCCCCTTCCCACAAAGGGGCCAGTGATATGTCCCATTCTCTTGCATAGAGTGGCTCCTTTGCCTCGGGCGGGCACGGGCACAGCAGAAGAACAGCCATAGCTTCACAGGGAGATCATCCTGAGCATCCAGCTGCCTCCTCCAGGACACAGCTAAAAACCTGTCTGAGGTCAGAAGTGTGGGACAGGATTTCACCAGTGATTGATTTCCTCAGTGACCTGGATGAAAGGATGGGAGTGGAGCCTGGGCAGGTTTGCTGGTGATACAGAACTGGGAGGAGTGGCTGGCACAGCAGGAGGCTGTGCTGCCGTTCAGTGAGGCTGGGACAGGTGAGAGCTGTGTGGAGAGGAAACCTCCTGATGTTCAGCCAGGGCAAGAGCAGAGTCCTGCCCATGGGGAGGAATAACCTGTGACAAGGAAAGGCTGAGAGCCCTGGGGCTGTTGAGCCTGGAGAAGAGAAGCCTGAGAGGGGATCTCATCAATGCTTACCAGTAACTAAGGGGCAGCAGCCAAGAGGATGAGGCCAGACTCTTTTCAGCGGTGCCTGGTGACTGGACAAGGGGCAACAGACACAAAATGGAACCAAGGAGGTTCCATCTGAGCATAAGAAAAAAAAAATTCTTTCCTGTGAGGGTGCCAGAGCCCTGGAACAGGCTGCCCAGGGAGGCTGTGGAGTTTCCCTCTCCACAGACACTCAAAACCTGCCTGGACACCATCCTGTGCAACATGCTCTGGGTGAACCTGCTCTGCCAGGGGTGCTGGACTAGGTGACCTCCAGAGGCCCCTTCCAATGCCTACTGTTATGTGATTTCCAGCAGGAAGGTGCTGAGCAGTACTTCTCCCACAGACAGGGCTGAAAACATCACTAACTTCAAAGTTCATCCAGCTCCTACCAGCCTCTTGTTCACAGGGCACGAAAGGGTTCAAGATGCCAACCAACTCATGACTATCATGGGAAAACACTGTTCCAAATTCTCAGTTTCATGCTGCTAGAAAACCAACCATCTTGAATTAGCCTATATTAACATGAGAGGAACAGTCCTACTGGGCAGCCTGTGCTCGCCTTTAAGTCCACTGGTATCTAACGGACAAGGGAGCACAGGCAGGCTGGACAGGAGGCAGACAGGTCTGATTGCTCTCCAAGCACACGTATTCCTGCAAGCACTGCACAAGGTGCTAATGGGGAAATCTGCAGGCTTGGTGCCAAGCACTAACGTATCTGAATCCCATCCTGAACGAAGATCAGAGCCAAGGGGGCATATGTTTAAACAGCACGTTTAAGAAGTGGAGAGTGAAAAGTTGAACGTAAGCCACAAATACCAGCAGAGGGTCTCCCCCCAGTGCTTTTCCAGGGCTCAGCTGGCTAGTCTCACTCCCTCACACTGTTATTTGTGTGTCCTTTTTTGCCTTGTACTCCCTGGACTGAAGGAAGGAAGGAAGGATGTTTCACAGGAAGCAAGGACTGGCTTGGCTGGACTGAGACAGGACCACGCCACTTCCCCCACCACGCTGTTCCCTTCTACAGAGCAGGGAAGGAGTGGGAGTCACATTTTCTGTCTCATCTTGGTTGCCAGTAAGGGGATGGAATTAACCCCAAAGGTCACAGAACCTAGTCCAGCGCCTGCTCCAAGGAGGGTTAGTGTCAAAAGCTTGTACAAGTTGCTCAGATCTGCATCAAGTTGTGAAAACCTCCAAGGTTGGAGTTGCCATAACCTCTGGGGCCCTGCTCATGTGTCAATCTCGTGGTGACAATTATTTTCCTTTATGTCCAGTCAGAATTTACCCTGTTGCAACTTCCTGCACCCGAGTCAGAGCAATCCCCAGCATCAGTACAGACTGTTGATGAATGGACTGAGAGCAGCCCTGCAGAGGAGGACTTGGGGGTTACTGGTGGACAAAAAATTGGATATGAGGCAGCAATGTGTGCTTACAGGCCAGCAAGCCAATGGTGTGCTGGGCTGCAGCAAAAGATGTGGCCAGGAGGTCGAGGGAGGGGATTCTCCCCCTCTACTACTCTCTTATGAGACCCTACTGCAAGTACTGCATCCAGCCCTGGAGACCCCAGAAATCCTCGAGCAGGTCCACAGGAGGCCAGTCGGGGTTGTTGTGCCTGGAGGAGACTATAAGAAGACCCTGTTGCAGCCTTTCAATATATAAAAGGGATTTATAAGAAACAGTGAAACTTTTTACCACAGCCTGTAGTGACAGGACAAGTGGCAATAGTTTCAAGTTGAAAGAGGGTTGGTTTAGATTGGATATAAGGAATGTATTTTTTTAATGAAGGTGGTGAGATACTGGAACAGGATGCCCAAAGAAGTTATGGGATGCCCCATCATTGGAAGTGTTCAAGGTCAGGTTGGATGGGGCTTTGAGCAGCCTGGTCTAGCAAAAGATCCACCCAACTCTCACAACACTTCAGACATCACCTCCCCAGTACTGAGCAGAAGAGAACCACTTCTTCCCCGACCTGCCCACTGTGCTGGCAGCCAGGCAGCCCCACATGCAGTCACTGCCACGCCACTGATGCTTTGCTGACCCTGTCCAGCTTGGTGCTGCCAGACCTGGTTTTGCAGAGAGGTGCTCTGTGTGCCCTACCAGCTCCCTACAGCTGGGCTCAGAGGCAAGGACTGTGCTGAGCACTCTCAGCCACAGGCTCCAGCCCTCGCAGCAGTCACTGGGGGCACACCAGGCAGAGATCTCTAAAAGAAAGAAGAATGGAAGAAAAGAAGGGGGGAGAAGAAGGGAGGGAGGAAGAAGAGCCCTTCTCTGCATATGAGCTCAAAATGGGGGCTGCCCTGACCCCAAACCGTGCCAACAGCAAAGGAATATGAATGGAGATGATCTGTGGGTAAGGACTTAGGGGCATGTTTCTGTTCTAAGACAGAGAAAGAAAGCGAGAGAATTGGGCTCGGCACTGCTGCTGCTCAGGGGAGATGCAGAGAAGGTGACCCAGGCTCAAGGAATGCCACACAGCAACCAAGGTAGTCCACAGGGCACAACTGTTTTTCTGCACTCGGCAGCTGCTGTCTCATTCTGTGCCTAAGGCCAGCCTCACATCTGCAGCTATTTAACATTCAGCCATCAGGAGCTTGTCTGCTGTCTACACTCTTGCAGAGGCTAAGCACCCAAAGATCCCCCTCATCTCACAGTCTGCAGAAAAACGGTTCCCCTGCCTCCACAGCAGGTTTGAGCATTGCTCCTGCCTTCACCTTCAGCCAGTTTCACAGCTTTCCCAAGACACCAATGACACTCACTCTCCTCTTCACAGTACCCCTGTGACAGTTTCAGAAAAAAGAAACGCCCCACTCCACACTGTGATTCTTGTTGCTACACTCTGCCCAGGACAAAAAGCTACCCAAAGGCAACATCCAGAGAACTTAAGAGCATATGCAGGCAGTTTATGATATACTACAGCCAAATCTCACACAGAAACATCAACACCCAAATGTTACACAGGATACCTTTATGCAAGGACATTAATCATGCTGAACAACACTAAGCACAATCCCAAACTAGCTATACAGAATGGTATATACACAACGGAGTGAGAAACTTCATTAGGATTTCTTGACTGCTCAGAGTTCAAATTCTCATCACAATGCAGTACTAACAGTTATTTATTATCACACAGGAATCATTGTTCTCCAGCAAAAACAGACATATTACCAAGTGATTCACACTACCTGAGGAATTAATGTTTTTGCAGCTCTGTTCCAGATCCTAGGTCAGGAATCTCCTTTCTATTCTGGTAAATTCCACTAAGATATCACATGTAACAACAAGTTCTTGAAGCCGTTTCATCAGATTTTCCCTTTAAGGTAACCCACTGCACTCCCACGTGAGGCACAGGCACCTCAAAGGCACAAGCAGCTGAAACTGCTGCAGTGGAATCAGATGATCAGGGCACGCTTGCAGCCTCTGCAGCCTCCCTTCAGCTTTGGAAACACAGCCTGCGACTGTCACACCAGCTCAATGGGGGAGCCACAAGCCAGTGCTGTAGCTTAAAAACGAGATAGTGCATATAAAAGCTATTTATATAAAAGCAATTTTGAGAACAAACAAGAAAACAGAGTCTGACAAATTCTGCTGCAACGCGTGCCGCGGGCGCAGCACTGCAGCAGAGCCTGTCGCTCCCAGCTGTGGCTGCAGTGCTGCATGCAGCACGCTGTGGCAGAGCTGACACCAGGGAACTGCAAGGTGCCCTGCCAGGAGCCCTGCCAGGAGCCCACGCTGCACAGCCCTCGGCTGCTCTGCCCTCCTGCAAGGGACAGCGGGGGAAAACACGAGAAGTAAACGTTCAGGGTAAAGAGAAACACGTTTCAGCTAATTAAAGAGTTGCTTAAGCTCATGTTTGTCATAATCAGTCACGTAGAAAGGCACCTTTTCAGCTCAGAATGAAGATACCACTTTAGAGGTCAGTTAGAACACTGCCACGCAGACGAGAGGTGCAGACACACACCTACCACAGCACACAGCCACACGCTCCCTCCTCAGCTCCTGCTCCACTTCTGCCAGGGTGGCACCCGTGCTTCCAACACAGCACGCTGGCCACTGCCCGCTCGGGCACCCTGGGGCACACGGCAGCAGGGGAGGGCACAAACTGCTGCACGTTGCCCTCTGGCTGCCCCTGGGACACCCCTCAGCAGCCGGGCAGGACTGCACCCTGCCGGGAGGTGGGTCAGGCAGCCCGCTCACATCACCTGCCCACGGAGGCGGGTGCTCTTCTCTCTTACTGTGCAGCCTGACACACGAGCCCCAAGCTTCAGGGGCTCTGTAATATAACCACCAAAGCCAACTCCTACCAGGGCTAAGAAAGCCTCAGTTCTCATCTCCTGCTGCTCTGCTTTCAACGATGTGCAGCACACACTCCAGGATGCCTGTCTGGTCTTGGCCATAATGCTGTTTGCAAGGTGTCCGAATGAAATCTGTCCTGCTACTTCTGAGCCACACTATCAGAAATCCAACCAAGAAACATGGGTCTTCATGGCAAAAAACCTTATTTATATTCACCAGTGACCCCCAGTCATCAAATTTGCAATTTGAAATCACCAACCTCAAAAGTGGCTGCATTAATGTGATACCAAGTGAGGTTTGATACCATGGCCTGGGCTGTACAGCAGGTCAACTTAGGACTTGACTTATGACTTAAAAGCCAATTAGCCAAGTAAATTCAGAACTATAAATGTTTACACGCAGAGGCTAGTCCACATAGTACTGATTAAAATCGTTGAAACCTATACTTTCTCATGACTGCAAGGGGCTAAACCACCCCACACTCCTCCCAAACGAGGGCAGATGGCAAGGGGGTGGTGAGGAAGCACCTGCGCTTGGCGACACAAGCGTGTGTCCCTCCCCACACACCTTCATCCTGGAGCACCCAGCTGTGAGAAGTGGGATCTGCCCAGGGAGCCAGGCCAGCCTGCAGGGAGGATGGCACCAAGCCTGGATGGGCTGTGGACACCCAGTGCTCCAAGGGCCAGGGCAGCACAGGGCATGAGGTAGCTCTGGGTGGCTGGTGTTACGCTGTGGTGAGCCGAGGAGCAGCAACACGCCCGTTTCCAGCTCACACCAAGTATTCACACACACGACACTAGTGCATTTTCTGGATGACCAGTGCATTTTGTTGGCCCGAGTTCAATACAGCTGATGGCACAACTCAGGAGTTACTTTGAGAAGAAGATATTTGAGGTTTGCTCAATCCAGTGAAGCTCCGACAAACAGGACCAAAATTCTTGAGACTTAAGAAATACAGGAACTTTTCCACCAAAGTCCTCTAAACGTGGTGTCTACAAACCCAGGCTGTGCTCTGTGCAAGCAGGAACTCTGCAAAGGCAGCACATCCAAAGTCACTCTGAAAGCAAGGTGGTGGGAAGGACACTGGCACAGGCATCAATGTGCATGGGATGCTGTCACTGCACAAGTGACCTCAAGACTTAGGAACAGATCCTCAAACTGAAGTTTTATAGGCATTTTTATTTGGCCCTGCACTGCGCCAGCCCCCTTCTAGCCCCTCTCCCAGCCAGACAAAAGCGACCCTGCAGCCAGGCTGGGAATTAGGCAGGGTTAAAGGGGGCTGCAGCAAGGCTGATGGTTAAGTTTCCCCTAGCTCATCTCCCTCCACATGGCTGCACGGAGTTTGTTTGGGCTGGGGTGGTGCTGGAAAGGGCACCTGGAGGAGAAAGGAGCCAGGCTAAGGGGAAAGGCAAAGGCAGCTCCTTCAGCCACAGTGCCCGCTGCACGGCCATGGCACTTCCCAAATCCGTGGCTGGAGAGGACATGAAAATCCCTGTCTCCTCCAAGCTGACAGAGTTGCAGCAGCTGTCATCTGCCCACTGTCACACCAAAACAAACTTACCAGATGAAGTATAGCTGTGGATTTTGGCAACTTTGTTCCCAAGTGAATAAACGATCCATTTTGTTCCTGGGGCTCCTGGTGTGGATCTGAAGGAACTCCACTATCAGCAGAGCAGCAAAAGGCTGCATGGCAGGCTGACTGCTAACTAGAACATTAAATCTCCTATTTTCTGACCAAAGCCCCCCTCTCTCCCTTCAGCCTCTGCTGTAACAGCACATTCACCTTTCTGGGTTGTGTTTCTATGAGAATCTCACACATTCAGTGATGTAAACATCCAGTTTGCTGCACAACCACTGCAAGAAAGCAGCAAGATAGTCTCAGCTCTGTTTTACAGAGAAGGAAACAGGAACTGCCTGTGCACGGTGTCTATGCTCATGTGCACACTGCCAGTGTGCTTAGGCAGGGCTGCTTGTTGCACCTGCACTTCTTACTCCACCCTGGTGAGGGTTAAAGAACACAGGGCTGAACTGTGCCTTCCAATCCCTTATCTGCCAAGATTAGGGGGAACATCCCTGCCAAAACCTAAGAAGACAAAGCCAGCGACACAAAAAGATTAAGGCCTAAACTGCCACATTTTGGTGGCTGCCATCCAATGCCACACTTCATATTAGATCACCTCAAAAGGCGCTCTGATTTTCGGGCTGTTGAATAACCCAAACCTCACTGACTCCTCAGGAATGGCATGCCCACACTGCCTGCTCAGAGTCAGGGTGGCTACGAAGGCTCCTAAATCTGGGCAATTAAAGGCAAATGGTTTGTGGGTTTTCCACCAAACTGATTCTATCACCGGCTCTAAACCCTCAAATCCAAAGAGAGATGAGTGTCCACGGTGTCTGCAGCGGGTGGCCACAGTCACCACCAGAGGAAGGCTGCCTTCCCCTGCCACTGCCAAGCAGCCGAGCTGGGACAGGAGATGAACCCCACCTTTGCTGACTACACAGAGGAGATCAAGTTAGACTCAAAGTCCTCCAAAGAGGCAGCCTGCCTAAAGCAGAGGGAACAACAGTATGGAAGGATGAAGCTGACCACAAGCACCAGGTATGCACGAAGTGCTGGCAAGCAGCACTTGCTCATCAGCTGCCACCAAGGGTTGAAAACACTCATGCTTTCTGCTTCACACGTGCAAATCAAAACATTACCCAAGGCAAAAGGCTGCACAACAGGCCTTAGACTTGTGAAGATGTAACCAAGCCACAGCCACCACAACTAGTGGTCTCCCAATACATTTTAGAAGTTCCTACGACTTGCATTGCACTAATTAGTGCAAAACATGTTACTGCTACAAATCACCACCATCACCTGAATCTTCCAAGGCAAATGACCCCCTAAAAAATTTATGTGCTTCATTTTGGTGTAACAGTTGTATCAAAATTGTCCTCTTCTGCCATTTGGCCCAGTCATGTCAGCCACACTTTCTGAAAGGCTTTCACGAGGACGGATGCACGGATCAGGTTCCTCATGGATCACAACCCTTGGTTGGAAAGAAAGGTTTCACAGAGGACAAGGACAACCTCAGAGTGCCCGCACACAACACTACAGTAAGGTCATGCTCAGAGATGGAATCACCAACATTTTAACAAACAAAATAGCATGGTCTAGACTGGAAGGCATATCGGGCTTTTAAACATTCATGTTTCTGCAATAGCCACATTTGAGAATACTCTTTATTTTTAACAAGAGCTATTTTTGTCCACATTTCCTAACTCATGTTAAATAAATAAATTCAGTAACTTACTGCTGGGCCAAATTTTCAGAGCACAGAGAAAGCCAGAGGGCTAGCAAAGAGCACACACTGCCATTAACATAGTTTCTCTTCCTAGAAAGCAGAAATTGGTCAGACTGCCATGTACTGGAGTACAGTAACTTTACCATTTATAGGGTTACGGGGAAGCTGAGGCTGGAGGGCTGCTCAGACCAGAAGAGAGGCATATGGGTTAGTTAACAAGGACCTGCCTATTCTTGAATGGCTCCATTCTCCCACACCCCCTTACCCCGATTCACTCCTGCCTGCTGCAACTTTCAGCCCCATGTCCAAAAGAAATGCAGCGACCAGCTCCTCAGGCTCTGCTCCTCCCTGCAGTGCCTGGCCCGTTGCAGAGGGCTGGCTGCCTGGGCCAGCTGCCACGCTGCACTCCCAGCGAGGGGACCCCATGCCCAGGAGGGGTCCCACACCCAGCCCCCCTGCACAGCCACGGCCTCCTGGAGCCCTGGGGTGCAGGGGTCAGCCTGTCAGGCAGCAGCGACCGTTTTCTGCCATCCTCCCCAGCGTGGAGCCGACACAATGGAGGAATTATGCTGCTGCGAGTGCCGCGGATGCACGACGGCCACGGAGCACACCGCCCCTGCCAAAACGTGCCAGCTGGCCACGGGCTGCACCCACCGACCAGACCCCATCACTGCTGGGCTTGTCCTTGCACAGCGAGCAGATGCACTGAGGAACACTGTCCTTCCTCACTACCCAGCAGGCTGGGAGATGTGCATCTCTGCCAAGAGACTGTAAGCATGTGGCAAGTAACTGCCTTTTTGCCCTAAATTCTGAAAGCCTGAGACTACTCCAGGGTTGTAAAATGACTTCCCTTTTACTGTCATTACTGTGGTACCGTAGAGAGGCACTTGCTTGCCCAGGAGGATCTCAGCTAGAGACTTGATAAGACACAATGCCAATGCATGCTGCAATGCACTCCTTCCAGTGATTTCTGTGGAAGATTTTAAGGGAATGTATGCACCAATGAAAATCTAATCCCACCACACCTAACTCAAACGTGCCTAACTCGAATGATTAGTTGGGACGGTCACTTTAACTTGTGTTTAATTGGTTTAAAGGCGTCAGATGTAGCGTTAGAAGGAAAAAAAAAAAAAAAGCAGACTTGCCGTGAAAGCATGGTCACCAAGGAGAACCTGGCTTCACGTACCAGCACGTGGGACACCTGGCAAGGCCAAACGTGATACTTTTAAGAAATTTCAATAAGAGAAAAAGAAAGGTTTTGTGGTGCTTCATCAATGAATTCCCTCACGACAGGGGAGCAAAGAAGGCTAAAGTGATTAACAAAGGCAAAGCATCGGAAAAGCTCACATATAAAAGGGAGAACGTTGTTAACAATGTGATAGAGGCGGGTGTGATGGGGTAAGAGGGGAAATTCGGAAAAAATAAGCAACAGAAAAGGGAATGTGTGGGTACAGCAAGGGAAAAAAAAGTTTATTAACAGAAATCCCACGATTTAAGCGCCTGGAAGCCTCCAAAATGTCAGCTAGACCAAACCCCAACGATGGGCACCGGCGGGTTTAAGACCTTCAGCGAAGGCAGCTCGCAGCAGCCCCCGCGGGACCGTGCCCTCCGCGGGCGGGGACCGGGTGCTGGCGGGGCCCCTCTCCGGGCAGGAAAGCGGCTGTTCCGGTCAC
>NW_008581090.1:32907-39430 GCF_000691845.1 Merops nubicus | reverse complement strand
GGCCCTGAGACAGAGTAATGAGGCACAACTTGGTGATAAAATGGAAATCTAGGCGAGGAAGTGACCCCCAACTAGGAGCCATGGATGGGAGTAGTTCACTTTGTGCCTGGAGAGTGTTTTTTGTCTTCCCCTGCAATAACCAGAGGGCAGCTGTTGGTGGGGGAAGGATCACTTGCGTTTTCACTGACCTCCCAGATACATCACCTCTGAACTGCATGTCGTACATGTCTGGATGAAAACTCAAACAAGCAGAAACCAAAACACAATTATCACCTGAAGAGAAAAGGAAAATGTTTGGGTAAAAGTGTATCAAAACTGTTCCAAAATTCTATCAAAACTGTTTCAAAATCAGCTTAGGCATTGCAGGAATTCAGGTATTTCACCTCTGGGGGTCATAGAATCAAAGTCACAGAATCTTTTAGGTTGGAAAAGACCTTTAAGGTCATCAGGTCCAATCATTAACCTGATTTTACCAAGTCCATAGCTAAACCATGTCCCTCAGCACCACATCTACATGATGGTGATTCAATCACTTCCCTGGGCAGCCTGTTCCAATGCTTGACAGTGTTTTTGGTGAAGAAATTGTTCCTCATCTTCAATCTCCCCTGGTGCAACTTGAGGCTGGTTCTTCTTGTCTTGTTGCTTGTCCCTTGGGAGCAGAGCCCGACCCCCCCTGGCTCCAGGCTCCTGTCAGGAGCTGTGCAGAGCCAGAAGGTCTCCCCTGAGCCTCCTTTGCTCCAGGCTCAGCACCCCCAGCTCCCTCAGCTGCTCCTCCTCACACTTGGGCTCTAGACCCTTCCCCAGCAGCTCCGTTGCCCTTCTCTGCCCATGCTCCAGCCCCTCACGGTCCTTCTGGGAGCAAGGGTCCCAAGCCTTGGCTTGGAGGAGCAGGGAGAGTCTGAGAGGCTTCCATCTGCTTTTCAACCCTTGTGGCATCAGTTTGGAGAACAGCATTGTGAACTTGTGTGTTCTCCACCACCATGAGCATTTTGGGTGCTGAGCAGCTGTGCACCGTTGGTCTCTTCTGGGCAGCTGCTCAGCTCTGGGCTGTCAGCATTGAAATATGTCCTGAAACTGGCCAGTTTTGAGGAGGGAAAGGTGCTACAGAAGGAAATGCAGCTGGGCTAATTGCAAGAGAGCAGCTGATGACCTCCTTGCTGTCGGAGGCCACCTAAAACCCAGGAGCTGCCTAAGCTGGTGTGCCCAGTGGAGGGCGTAGCTAAACTGGGTGAACTGGGCTGTGACTGCAGCTGTGTTGGCGTGGTTGGGATGTTCTCTCTGGGCTGTTGGAAATCCTCAGCCTGATTTCTAGTGCAAGTGGCTGAAGTACAGATGCACACCCACTGGGTGACAGCCGTGAGCACGCCAAGGAGATGGTCCAGTGTAAATGAACGTCTACAGCAAGCTGGGCTTTTAAAGTCATGAACAGCAGCTCCTGTGCTCTGTGAAGTCAGCTGGCTCCAGGTATAACATAAAAACCAATTAAAAAGTAGCAATAAAGTCTGAAGGCCACTTGTGAAACTCATGGAAAGGCTTTGAGCAGAGTGCTGGCTGGTTTTGGTCAGGAGCTGGTGATGCTGAGGGCTGCAGAACTGGGGACCTGCAGGGACCTGCCTTCCTGGGGGTGTCTCTGATCCCTTCTGATGCTTAGGGTGGTTTTGGTCATGTGTGGAAGAGCTTCCCCTCACCTGAGGAGGGGTGGGGGTCTGCTCTCCTGCGAGTTGTTGGCTAGAAGTGGCTTTGGATGTTTTATTCCTGATGGTGGATCCAGGGTGCTTTGTACAGCATGGGGACCCAACCACCATCTGCTGTGCTTTGGGTGGCACCAGGAGCTCACTAAAGAGCAAATTCCTGGCTCTGGACTGCTCCTGGATGGCTTCAGCTCTTGCCTGGTAGAGATGATGTCACTGTTCAGTAAATGACCCTTCTGCCCTTTCTCCCTTCCTGCTGGGCTTTGAATTGTAGGTGTCTGGTAAGTCAAAGTTGATCAGGAGAGAACAAATCCACCCTTTGAAGTCCTCTTCAGGCTGTGAGTGTTTGAGGTCCTGCTGACTCGTGCTGAGGACGTGATGTGCTCTCTGAGAAGCCCTAGGTGGTTCTTTTGTCCTGTGGGACAGTGGTTTGGGACAAGCACACTGAGCAAGACTTAAATCTGGGCTGGGACAAATGTTCCTAAAGTGTTCCTGAGCAATCCCACCTGAAACTGGGAAGGTTGTGCTCCTAATTACTCTCACTATTTTTATTGGAGTATTCATTTGAAATGCTCTTCGTGGCGTTGCTGAGTTGAACCTGCTGGTTATCTACTGCTGGGAGGACTGTCATTTTGGAGGACATTTTAAAATTCTATAATTTTCAGTTCTAGAGGGACTAATGCAACACGGTCAAGGGGAAATTTTGTGTGAGGTGACTGAGTTGCTGTTTGCTTCCAGCCCCCGAGCATCCAATGACTGGTGCAGACCAGGCTGAGCTCCAACTCATCGATGTAATATCTTGAATTAAACCACAGGGATGCATCTGTCTGCTTCTGTAGACAGTTCTGGAAATTTGATAATGGTTTCTGGATGGCAGAGACATTTTAAATGCCTTCTTGATTTCTCACCTTTTCTGGTTTTCATTAGGAGTAATAAACATGAGGCAGCTGCCACCCAGCTGGTTGAAAGAGCAGCGAGCTGCGTTGCACAGAGGCATTTAAATACAAATCACAGGCGTTTTTGCTGCAGTGTTTGTTGTCCAGGAGTGGTGGAGCTCAGAGCTGGGCAAATGGCAAGTGTTTGCAGGCAAGTAACGTAGAGAATATGAGGAACCGAGGTGCTGAGCTTTCAAACAGAAGCTCCTTGGATAGTAGAACGGTTTGAGTTGGAAGAGACTTTAAAGATTATCTAGTTCCAACCCCTGTGCCATGGGCAGGGACACCTCCCACTAGACCAGGTGGCTCAGAACCACACCCAGTGTGGTCTTGAACACATCCCATGATGGAGCATCCACAGCTTCCATGGACAACCTGTGTCAGGGTCTCACCATCCTCATAATGAAGAATGTCTTCCTAATTTCTAATCTAACTCTCCCCTCTTCCACTTTGAAGCCATCACTCCTCATCCTATCACAACAAGCCCTTGCAAAAAAAAATTGAGCACACAGTCCTGAAACCTCTGACCACCAAGGACCTCTTAAAGCACGGGTGTAGCATGAGGGTAGGGGTGAAAAGCCATGGAGGTGCACAAAGGCTCCTTTGGTCACTGTTCAGACCCTAACCTCAGCCTGCTGATGTGCTGCATTCACAGACTGTAGCGTAGCAGCCAGGGGAGGGGATGGGAGAGGGCTCCTGGGGATGGGTATCACCAAACAGCTTCACCCTCCTTTGAACATGGCCACATTAGAGCTGTGCCCTTTGGCGACTTGGTGGAGAGCACAACTTCATTACTCCTCTCCTAGGAGGCAGATCCAGAGCAGGCATAAGTCATCCTCACCTCTGCTGACTCCAGGGAAGTTGTGCCACTTCAGACCTGCTGTCTCTGGGGTTTTTAATTTATTTTTTTGGCTCCAAGACACTCCCCTTGCATTATTTTTTGCTTCAAACCTGTCGTTCCTTCAAAAGATGGTTCCTTGCTGTGCAAATCAAAATGAATTTGGAGTCCTGTAGCCTGCCTAACTTGTCACAAGTGCCATATTTGGGACCATCAGTTTCAATGTGTTAGAATAAAAAAAAAAATCACTGCAAATCTAACGATTTATGCTACACCTTGTTTTGATGGATTGCTCTGGATGTTTGTGGTGTGGTGGGTCCTGGGAGTTTTGTGCTGAGTCCCAGGAGCGTGGCCCTGCCTGGGGCTCACTGTGCTGTGCTTCCCTCACCCTCCCTGAATCCAACTGGCCACACGATGGAGCACAAGGAATTGCTGGGGTGTGGTTTACAAAGGCACAAGGAGTGATTTTGGGTACATGTTGATGGCAATTTATTGGTGGGTGGTGGGGTCATAACACCTCAATTTATGAGCAGCTTAATATCCTCCTGCGTCCAGCAGTGTGGTCCAGGGGTGAGAACACTGCCCCAGCAATCCCAGGGTTTATTGATTCACTGTTAGTCACCTTCCAGCTGTCTCAGCTTTTCCATAGCTTGTTTTGGGATCCTGTGGGGAGTGAGTATTTGTCACCAGCACAGGTAGAAGCAGAACTTGTCTTTCCGTGGCTGCTCTCCAACTGGGGACTTTCAGCTCTGAGTAAAGCGTGAAAAGGCATGGAGATAAAAAACCCAAAATAGAAAGGGGGTAGTTTGAAGCAGCAGAGGCTTTATTATGCCATAATACCATAGAGAATAAAGTAATGCAGACTATAGAACAAGTACTCTCTGACTTGCAGCTGGTACATCAGAGGTGGATATTTCAGTAAGTACTTCCAGAGTGAGCTGCTTTGCTCAGTAGCCCCCCTGGACTTGAAAGTCAAATCTTGTTTCCTACCATTATTACAGGCACTGGTCTTATTTCTATTGCACATAGCACAGATTTAAAACCTGGTTTCTTTACAAAATCTCCTCTGGAGCAAAGTAGAAAGCAGAAAGAAATGGGTATTCTTAGCAGTATCAGCATGGAAGGACTTGAGTTTTGCTGGCACTGGGCTAGCTGAGGCTACCTTGATGCAATATCATCTGTGTGAGTGATTGTAGCTGTGGTAAAAGTCACACATCCTTTGTTCTGGCAGTCATGGGAGAACTGTCTTCATGCAGTCAGGATCTGTTGATAAGAGAGTGTAGACACGAAGCTCTGAGACCTCTATATCTAATGCAGAGAGGATGAAATAAGGGTTTTGAAGGTGTCAGCTTGTCCACAAGCCCCAGTGATTGCAGCAGGGATGGAGTCATGGTTCTGGGAGCTGGACTCCACTTATGGGTGTGCATGTTGTTCTTCATCACCTGCTTGTTCTCTGGGCACCTCCACGGAGCTTAATGTTGCCCACAGTTGTAGTGGTAGCTACTGGACCACTGGTATGAGTAAGGACATGAGCTGTGCTGGTACAGGTGAGCTGGAGCACACACCTGAAGGCATCTCCTAGGGCTTTGCTGTCCACAGTACGGCACACAGAGCTGTCCCCTCACCTGCCCGTGGGGCTGGGGGAACACCGTGACGCAGGGATGAGGAGACCTGGGGCTGCAGGGGGAGGTGTGGCCCTCCACAAGGTGTGTCTCCACACACTGTGGTGAGCACTGTGGGCAGCACTTGGGGCTGCTCTGCATGGTCTTCCTCACGGCGCACAGCTTGGGGCCTGTGGGAGGACAGGGGGGGTGGGACACGTACTGCACCGCGCCGGGGCGGTGGCACTGGGTGGAGACTGGTGTGGGGTGCTTCACTCCACTGGCAACACGGCCCTGCTGCTTGCACTGGCACCTGTTACAGGCCATTGTCCCGGGGTGGAGATGAGCCTGAAAAACAAAGTAGGGAAGAATCGTGCTTTGGGTGGGAAGGCACCTTTAAAGCTCATCTTGTCTAACACCATCTGGTCCAACCTGCCCTTGTACTCACTCAGCAGGGACATCCCCAGCTAGAGCAGGGTGCTCAGAGCCCTCAGACTCACCTGGGATGGTGCCAGGGGTGGGGCAGTGACCATCTTGTGGAGATGAGCCTGAAAAACAAAGTAGGGAAGAATCGTGCTTTGGGTGGGAAGGCACCTTTAAAGCTCATCTTGTCTAACACCATCTGGTCCAACCTGCCCTTGTACTCACTCAGCAGGGACATCCCCAGCTAGAGCAGGGTGCTCAGAGCCCTCAGACTCACCTGGGATGGTGCCAGGGGTGGGGCAGTGACCATCTTGCTGGGCAACCTGGGCCAAGGACTCACCACCCTCAGCATCCAAAATTTCTCCCTCTTCTCTACTCTAAATCTCCCTCTTTTAGCTTAAACCCATCACCCCTTGTCCTGGTGCAACAGCCCCTGCTCAAAAGTCTGTCCCCAGCTTTCTGACAGACCCCTGGCAGCCCCCAGCAGGTCTCCCCAGCTGGAGCCTTCTCCTCTGGGGCTGCCCCAGCCCAACTCTCTCCTGCTGGGCTCCCAGCAGAGGGGTTCCCCCCTCGGGGCATTGCTGGGGCTCCTCTGGCCCCGCTCCAGCAGCTCCCTGGCTCTGCTGTGCTCAGGACTCCAGAGCTGCCCCAGCACTGCAGGGGGGGCTCCCCAGAGTGGGGCAGAGGGGCAGGATCCCCTCCCTGCCCTGTGCCCACGCTGCTGGGGGTGAGCCCAGGACAAAAGGAAAACTCCCTGTAGATCAGGGCTTGCATCTGACAAGCTGCCTTTGCCTGCTGAGTCCCACCCTCCTCTCTAGCAAGAACTGCACAGTGGGGCATTAACAAACTCTTCCAGGGCTTCAGATGCTGTGTGGAGCAGGGAGCTATTAACCCTGGAAGAAGGGGAGTTTTGGACCTAGCTGTGAAGTCACCTGCATGCCTCAGCTGGTGAGGCAACGGCGTGTCAGGGATTGGTGCTGAGGTTCTCATCTTTTTCTGTCAAGGGCTATCATTTATTTGCTTTCCAGATGCTTC
>NW_008581090.1:15487-32871 GCF_000691845.1 Merops nubicus | reverse complement strand
GGGAAAGCAAAAGAAAGCATTGACCTTCTCTATGCTAATTTTAAGTTGCAGAAACAGAGGATGGTTATCTCTGTAATTGGCAGGGTGAGGTGGCAGAGCTCTATTTTTAAAAGCCTGATGTTCATTAAGGAGGGAGTGATTTTTGGAAGTGTGGCTCAAGCTGCCAGTGCTCCATATGAGTTGAAAGAGTCTGAAGGAACTTTCTGCACCTCAGGATGCAGCTGTGCAGTTGCTCTGCTGGCTACTCTGCATTCTGCTCTTTCTTTGAGCTTGCTCTAAGAGTGGAGAAGTGCTGAGACCTTGGACTTCCTAATTAAAATTTAAAATCTAACCACAGATCAGCTTTCCTCAGCAGTAGCAAGTGACAATTGGGTGTCTGTACTTTACAATTTGGTGGCAGCTGCTTTTGCAGATATACAGGACTACCCTAGGAACAAGTTCTTAAGGGTCAGGTCCCAGCTACTGTAGAACATGGTTTTGTTTTGACAGTTAACTGCAAACACAGGAGAAATACCAGCCAGGATGAGATCAGGGTTTTTTTGCTGGGTTTTGAAGGCAAGTAGGTGATATTAGCTCTTTTAAAGAAGAATCCCTGAAAAACTGTGTATAAAAGGTCTCAAATATGCAAACTCATAGAGTGGTTTGGGTTGGAAGGGACCTTTAAAGGTCATCTGGTCCAACCCCCAGAAGCCAAACTTGCCTTCAGTTATTGCAGATAAAAATTAGCCTTTGGGTAACAGAAGTGATTTGTATCAGTCTCTGATTAGGATGGTAAAGGTCAGCTCTAGAAATACTTGAACTACTAAAACAGAAATACTTGAGCTCCTAAAATAAATGGCCACTAATATAGGATAAACCTAGGATTCAGTTTTTTTGAAGCAAGTTAAAGATGCAGGTACATAAATGGCCAGATAAAAGTGGAAGCATCATATCCCAAATTGGGTGAGGTTCTGTAAATCTCAGCCTCAACTTTAAAAACCTGTATCTCTCTATGCCTGTAAAAAAAAAACAAACATCCCCCCAAAAAACCAAACAAAACCCAAACCACCACCACCAAAATCCAACAAAAGCAACACCCAAGAAAGATCCTTTAAAAGAAACAACTCTCTTAATTTCTGGAGTATTTCTACAGGATTTAGATTCAAGTTCAAAGTACCAACTAAAGGATATTTGGTTAGTTAGAAATAGAAATAAGCAAATAACTTACCGAGCTCACAGGAGAGAGCAAGAACTGGATTGAAAGCTTGGAAATGTGTGTTTTTATATGGTCTTCTAAGACTGCATGGAAAACTTGAGCCACTAAGTATCAAATCCTAATTAGATCCAGCAGAGAATTTGTTCCTATGCAACTTTTTTATTGGTTGTAATTACTTGCTTGTGATTATTAATATATTGTGATCCCTAAATGCCTTGAAATGCACCTCACACCCTGCGGGCTCTTTCCATTTTAAATCTTTATGGGGGAGGTAAAAGCTGCTTTTTATTCTGTTGACCTCATTAGTTATGTAAAGAAATCTATTCCCTGTCCTCTTAAAGCTTCTTTTAGCAGGCTGGCAATCAGGAATCAGCAGGGGGGAGTGGGTCCATGATGGACCTTGCTCCATTTTCCCTTTTGCTCACTGAAATGCAGGTAGGCAGCTGGGGGCACGGAGGAGGAACCTGGATTTGTGAGGCTGGGAGAGATGGACCCAAAGCTTGGGCTCAATGACTGGTTCTACAGCTCATCTCGAGCTCTTTGCTTATGGCTGGAAACGAGGGCAGTGGAAGGTGTGCAGGAAAGCTGATGTTGACTTTAGGTGGGGTGTAAAACTCTCAGGGCTCTGTCCTGTGGCAAACTGAACTCTGCTTGGAAGCTGGCACAAGCTGCCTCACAGGGAATTGTGACTCTGCCAAGGACTTAAAAAGGGGACAGTGTTTTATAGAGGCAGCTGTGGAGGGACTTCCAGGCATTCCTTTTGGATTAGCAATCATGTTGGTGATATCTAGTTGGGTTCCTCTGGTGACAAGCAAGGAATTGCCACCTTGGAGTAGATTTTTTAGCATCCTGATAATAACAAAGAGGGGGATGCTTTTCTAATGACCCCATTATCATCTCTGTGGCCATCACAACAGCTCTTGGTTTGCACGTAGACCTCAGCTGTGCCCATGTGCCTTGTCCATCAGAAGGGAAACTCCTCCCTGCATGTGATGTAATTAGTAGCCTTTGATGTCTTGAGAAGCATCCTTTAAATTGGATATGTGCTGGCGTTCATTATAATGGAGTTCAGCTTGAAGAGATTTGCTCCTGTAAAACATTAATGAGCATCTGTGAGGAGTTTCAGGAGGTCTTGTTATGAAGATGTTATTTCATAGCATCTGTCAGTGCTGTTCTCCTCCATGTGAGGGTAAACAGAGGTGTGCACAGCATGGTACCTGTGAGGAGCATCTTAATTGAACAGGAGAGCAAAGCTGAGGTGTGGGGTGAGGATTAGCTCTGATAGAGGTCATGCCCTGAGGCCTGATTGTGGTTTGATAGGGTTCAATGTTCTTGTCCTTTTTTCCTCCTTCCAGCTCAGTATCTCTTTAAAAAAAGGGTGAGTTAGCTCCCTGATTTTTCATAACGAGTAAATATAATACAAGTTTGTATATTAAAAGAAGAACGGAGTTACAACTCTCCTTGCAACCCTTGATTTTGGGACAAAATGATGGATACAGGCACTAAGGCCAATGTTTCATGATGATATTGCACGCTGAGCAGTAGCCAATGCTACAAGGGAGAATATTTTTCCCAGAGGTCATGCAGATAATGCAATGCCCAGTTGGAGTTTAACTGGGAGGTAATGCTCAGAGGCAGGAGCCTTTATTAGCAATTTCATCTCTGCATTTACCTTGGTCTAGCACCAGAGTTTAGCAGATGGTTGCTCTTCCCCTTTCCATTGCACAGCTCAACACAAGGTGGAGAGCCTCAACTGGATAATAACTCCTGACAATGGAAAAAAAGGGCATTTCTTCTCTGATTCTCAGCCTTCCTGGTGAATTTATGGCTAATGGTTCCATGTTTATGCATGAGCTATCACACAAAGCAATAAAAAGCATCCTGACCAGATGAGAAGTTTGAGAACCCCTTGTAACGGTGCAGTGTGTAGTGGAGGACGTGTCTGGGAGGGGAATTCTCCACTGCCCGTTTGCTGGAAGCAGTTACAAACCTTCTTGTGATGTTGAGCCCAGAGCTGGCTTTCTTCAAAGCTTGTGGCCTTCGTAGCTGCTTACACCTCTCAAATTCAAAGCACCTAATGGAAGGTTAAGTTAGGGGAAAGTGTGTCATTCTCTGCAAAATAATGTGGTGTTGCTGGGCGGTTTGAGGCTGAGCCAGTGGTGATGGGTTTGGTGAAGTGTGACAGCCCTGGAGATGCCTGCTCTCCGCTACACAGAACATCAGGGCAGTCTTTGGGATGTTTGCAGCACACCTCCTTGTTGTCCAGGAGTAGAATAGCTCTGGACTTTTGCTCATGAAGTATCTAAAGCCTTGTTCCTAAAGCTTTTTCCTTGAAGAGGAAACAAGGCATGAAACTCAACTGTAAGACACAGTCCTTTAGTGCAAAGAAAAGTGGAGTGCAAAACCACTGTCTGAAGTAAAAGAAATGGAGAGAAATGTAATTCCAGGGTTTCAGTAGGTTTTGTTTCTAGAAATTACACGCTAGTCCTTCCACACTTTCTTATTCACAAACAAGTTCAGCTCCTCCTGCAACTTCTGTCTCTTCACAGCCTTTGTGGGATTGCAAACTTTAAGATGAAGTGGTGAAAACCCTCACCCCCAGCGTCTCCTCATGTCTGTATTTGTTAGGAAATTTAAATGTACTAAGCCTCTCAAGGTTATGGTCTGTTTGGCTGCAGTGTGGTAGTGATAAAGCAGTTGAGCTGATCACACAAGCATAATTCAAGGAGGAGAAACCAGGAGAAAACGAAGCTCTGAGCCTCAAAATACTTTCATAAGTTCTGTAGTCAGCCTGGTAGACAGGACACTGTTCTGGACACAAAGTCCTTATTAGCCAAAGCCAACGTGAACCATAGAATTATAGAATGGTTTGGGTTGGAAGGGACTTTAAACATCATCTAGGTCCAGCCTTGCTGCCATGGGCAGGGGCACCTCCTGCTAGACCAGGTTGCTCAAAGCCCCATCCAGCCTGGTCTTGAACACCTCCAGTGATGAGGCAATAATTGTTAACAGGTAATTATTTCTAAGGTTCCTGCTTTACCTCCTGTGGTGTGCACATTAAACCCAACACATTTTTTTTGAGTTTAAAAGCTTCATATATCAGATCTGTTTGTTGTGGTGTTTCAGTGGTCTCAGGGATGGGTAGGATTCTTTCTCTGTCTGCTTTTTTGAACAATATAATCCAGTGGATGTCTTCAGAGAGCTCCCTGCTCTTGTGGTGAACTCTAGCTTGGTCCTTTAAGGTTTTCTACATCTTTTCTGCATATCTTTAAAGGTAGAGGACTATTAAAGTCTTTCAAAGAATCTTAATGTTTCAATTAAACCCAGAATAAATGTGTCCTGTCAGCACTTTGAGTGCTTGAAGGTGTTGATGGCTTGGCTGCTGCTCCGGTGCTTTTTCTATCTCCTGATTGATGATTTTTACATTTATCTTTAGTTTTTAAGGTTCTGGAATTGGATTCTTAAGCTTGTTTTAACTGGTAGATTGAGCTGATGTATGCACTGATTTGTTGCAGTACCTCTTTATGGACTCACTCTTTAGGTACCGAGTTTTGGCTGTGGCTCACTGGTTGACTCATCACTTTTATTTGCTTGTCTTCTCTGGTAGTGTTTGAGCTTTTACAAAGTGCTTTGAAAATAGTTTCAGAAAGTACTGCCTCCTGCTAATCTCCATGGTCGGATAAAGAGACCTTGTTGTGACATTAACCCCAAGGACTCTGCAGCAGAGAAGAGGAGGGACACAGAGAAGAAGAGAGACACGTCTCAGCAGAGTGGATCCCTCTAATTTTGGGTTGAAATTCTTGACTTTTTCAAGACAGAATCCTGAGCACATTTCTAAAATAAGGCAACGTTTGGTTTAATCTTCATCTGGCTAGCTGGCAAACAGCCATTAGGTATTTAACTCAGCTTCTGAGGAATTTGAGTCCAATTTTTGAGGAATTACTTTAGGCAAAAATTGCTGCCCAATCTAAACTGAGATAAAGGTGTGTGTTGCAATTCACATGGTTATCTTAATTATAGAAAAAGCAGAGCCAATTTTCCTAAGGAATTCTAAATACCTTATGTCATCCTCAACCATTATGACATTATGAAGATAAATCTCCATATGCAATTCAAGCAAGAAAGCATCCCAGTCATTTCCCATTGTTGTGACAATCTTGACTGAGGTTTCTACTCCTCAGCACCAACGGGGTCTAGTTCTGCCCTTCATTTTGCTGCCAATCTGATGATATTTCAGATCCTTCCACTGAGATTCCTTGGAAGGGAGGATCTTTGTTCTGTGATGTTACCACATCCACCCCACTCCTCCAAAGGGAAGCTTTTCCTTGCTGCTGATGGGAGAGAGGGAGGAGGCTTTGCAGTGAGGTTTATTATAACAGAACAGCCCAAAGGTGTCCCCTCTATCACGACAGAAGCAGCAAAGTATCTATTTTAAATAAAATTAAGTGTAAATCGGAACGGGCTGTTACCCCCATGTTCTGGTGGGAGTGTTTGTGTGGCACACCATTACCATCCTTGGCATCTGCTGCTGACTCTGCCCAGTGTCAGCCTCCTCCTCATGCTGCTGTTTATCATGGATGATAACCCCACGCTGGCATCAGCAACTGTGATTCCAAAATGCATCTTCCACTCATCATTCTATACGTGCCACATGAGTTATTATAGTGGCTTTAGGTGCCCTTTTACCGAAGAAGCGACTCACTGGAAAAAATGCCCAACAAGGTCTTGCTTCAGCCACACCCTGTTTGTCTGTTTGCCATTATCCTAATCAGGTCGTGATATATAGCTGCACAGTATGGGGCATTTAATTTCATATAAAATATGGCCTTATCCTTTTTTCCTTTATTATTATTAAAGCTTGAAAGCAGCACACACTCCGTGTCCTGTTGTTAGATCTCCGCTGATGATTTGGATCTACAACTCTATAAAATTCAGGGTTTCTGCAGCGTGCCAGAGCTTTGTGCAGATTTTGTGTTAGCCTCATTTCATCACAGAACCATGAACCTACCCCTAGGCCAAGAACAGAGGCTATCCCTCACTTTTGCAACCCTTCCTGGGTTGATTCCAAGCCAATGGCTGTTTACCACCTGCCCAGGAACAAAGTCCATTTGTGGAGATCATCAAGTATGAACCATATAAATGCTTTGTCTTTCTTCAACATGCAGAGGCAGCAGAATATCTCCTTTATATGAAGTTTTGAAACAGCAGAGACTGGAAGGCAGTAAAGTACAGGTCATACGGGGTAGGGCACACTAATAATTAGAGTGATTTCTTTTAAAACAATTGACATTCATTAACGAAGTTAAGCCTTGAAAGAAATGTGTTTAGTAATCGATTAGGATGTCCTGCACGTAGGTGATTCATGCTTTGGGCAGTTTAAGGGTGAGTATAAAAGTGCTCAGCATCAGATCTTGTGTGATCATTTCTCTTGTCTTATTTCTCTTGTGCAGTAGGTAAGTTCCATCTGAATTCCTCTTTCTAACAAAGCCTTTGCTTGTAATCTTAAATCAAGCTGAATCCTGTGCAAATATTCTTGATGTCAATCTGGAGTTTTCTTGATGACTACATTTGTGACTGTTCAGCTTTTGGCTTTGGTAAATGCAGGCCTGGATGATCCAAATTTTTCATAGAAACTCTTTTCCAGATGTTACTGCGTTGAACACAAGATTTATTAGGTGCCTTGTAGGAACTGAGCTGTGAAAGTTCTGCCTTTCCCTCTAGCCTGTTGGAGGGCTTTTATGGTAATGTTTGACTGTGAAACTTGCAAGAATTTGTGCCTTATTTGTATGCTCTCCCCTTGTGCTTCAGAGTAACCACCCCTGAAAAATGGTGCACCATTTAAACCCATGCACCGACGTTGGTGCCTCCCCGAGCGGGGTGGCTGTGCCACAGCCCATTGCTGACAGCTGCAACGAGCCCTGTGTTCGGCAGTGTCCTGACTCCACGGTGGTGATCTACCCTCCGCCGGTGGTGGTGACCATCCCTGGACCCATCCTCAGCACCTTCCTTTTGTGGGATCTGCGGGAGCCCCTGCCGTTGGAACTGGCCTGAGTGCTGCCAGTGCTCCGGGGAGCTCGCTGGTTTATGGTGGTGCCAGATGTCAACGGGGATACCCAGTTGGAAGCTGTAGACCTTGCTAAACCTAGTGAGAGCTGCTGCTGGGTGAAGAATGGCCAGGAGATGACAAGCAGGATGTAGATATGGGGCTGAAATCCAGGGCATGGCATTTAGGGAAGGACTGGGCATTTGGGGCTGCCACTAAATGCACTGGAGATGTTCAGACCTTCTGAAAAATCCATCTGCATCCTTTGAAGATTACCCTTTCTGATTTTCTGATACCTTCCTCTCTTCTGAGTGTTCTCTTCTTGACTATGCTGCTAATTCCTTAGGGGCTTGTAGTATCAATGTGGGTTAAAGAGACCCATTTTTACATCTTTGTCGGCTTTCTCTGTGGCTACTGATGCATAAAAAAAGGGTCGTGAAGTCACCCAGCCCATGCTCTGTTTCTGTGTCTTGCTGTGATTAGGGTTGATTATCAACATGGGGCTGCAACATCAGTTATTACATGAATCATCTTGCATCAAGCCACAGGTTGTGGGCAATTTGTAATCTGTACTATATAATCCTGCCTCTGTATCATCTGCTGCTTTCTCATTAAACATGACATTGCAACATGTTGTTGGCCTCTCTGCGTGGGCGCGTCTGTGTGTGTTCCCTCCTCCTCCTCCTGCTTCAGGTGCCTTTGTCCTGCTGCACCAAACTGGTCCTGTGGGTCTGCTTCAAGATGATGCTCCTCTGGAGAGATCTGGCAGTGGGTTGTGTGGGCATCTTCTCATAGAAACCTCTACGTTGTTGTTCCTTCATGAAACTGCTGCTGGCATCTTTGCTTTCGTTGCTCCTGGTCTTGCTGAGCTCTGTGGAGCTCCTTTAACGTTGGCTTTTCTGGCACTGTGTGTTTAAGCTGGTGTCCTCAGGCTCAACCTCCCCATCTAGGCAATGATTTAATGCATCAGAGCAGAGCTGCACAGTATTATGTAAAAAACAGCTATTTTTTGAGTGTAAAAATGAAATTTCTGGTTTTACTGGTCTGCTCAATGTTTTACAAGGTAACCTATGGATGAAACTGTAGGGTGAAACCTGTGTCCACTCATGGAATTTTGAATTTCATCAGAAATGTATCAATAATAAACTGCTAGCAAGCTTTTCGTGCTGCTGTTTGAAATGTTATGTAGTGTTATGTGTTTTATTAGTGAAATGGTGTAATTCAGTATCACATGAGGATGCTGGATTATTTTATGGTAGTCACTCTGGGAAGATGATTACCCTTAATGTGTAAGGAAAACAAAGTTGACCAGGCGTTGTAATAGTGTGTAATTGACTGTTGGTAAGCCTTAGACAGGGTGATTAAACCAGATCCTCACCAACCACATGAATCCTTCCCTACAAAAGAGAAATCCCCCAAACCTCAAAAGCCAAACGAAGGAATCTTTATTGTGATGCTAATGGTGCACTTGGAAATGAGCTGAAGTTTATTATTGAGCTGTCTCAAGCTGCACTTTCCACGTAATAAGCTGAGACTTGTAGTTACCACAAAACACCAAGTGCCAGAAAAATTAGGAAGTTTTGCCAAGGAATTTCTATGGAGCTATTTATAATGCACCTTTTATTAATTTTAATATACAAGCTACTCATGTGAAATGCTCTGAGGTCTTCAGAGGACTAAAGGTATCAAGTATCTTACTGAGAAGCTACCAATGTCTTTTTAAGAGAGTTGTGATGACTCTTAGGCTGGTTATGACATTATGGGATAAGAATATTCATCTAAATATGGTGAATTTTGAAATGCTTCTTGTTTCTCTCATTCCTCTCAGTAAGGCCATTTCCCCCACACTGTGGCCCACTTCCCTTTCTCTTAAAAAGCTTTGTTGTAATATTGCACATTTTAAGAGATATTTCAAAAGATCCTCCAGTTTGTGCAAGAGCCAGGGCCCCAAATTCTCATGTGGGATGAGTTTGCTCTTTAAAAAGGATTCTCTCTCTGGCAGTGAATCTTCATGCTGGAGGCACGTCCTGCAGCCATGCCTGGTGTGGGTTGCTCACGAGGTGCATTTCAATTGGTAATTTCCCCACATGCATACAGTAAATACATCCTGCTTCAGACTGTCATCCAGAAGTTGAAAGGAAATTATAGGAGTTAGTTTTCTGTTAGCTAAATTAGCTGCCTGTCATCTGCTATGATAATATCTCACAGATAGGCACAAAGTTCCTCTAATCATCCAACTTTTCTGAAGCCTTAAAGCATAAAACCCAATGAAACAGGGAAAATGCTCTTCACACCCCACCAAACAGCTGTAAGAGAAGTTCCTGAGATGCAAGGATGGGTCTTTGGGAAATGAGCATCAGTGCTATTGATTTGAGACTTGGTGGGTCTGGGAATGGTCAGGACCCCAATTCTGTAACAATTTGGGACTTTTTGAGTCATCCTGATTTTCTTGAATGACTAGGTAATGAAATGATCTAGTCCCTGTTGGGTGACTAAAGGCTGAGAGCCCTGAGAGGGGCATCTGGGGTGAGAAACTGGTTTCCCTCCCTGTGTGGTGGTTGGGCTCTGGTGTTTGCATAAGGGCAGGAGATCCCAGATGGATCCTGGATCCTGGAGCAGGGGGAGGGAAGAGGTGGCTTAGCTGGGAGGCAGCAGCAAGGTGCATCTGGGCACCCCCAGTGCTGTGCACAGGAGACACAACTAGAGCAGTGACATCTCCAAAGCAAAAAAGGGAAGGGAGGTGGTGGTGGGTCTGGGAAGGCTGGGGTTGGTGGTGGGCACTGCCAGCCTGTGGGCCAGGGGTGGTCCCACTGCGGTGGTGGTTGCACCCGCTGTTGGAAGTGATAGTGTCTCTGGCCATGAACTGAGTGGACATGGTGAAGGGAAGAAACATCAATGCTCCTGGTGCTGCCAAACATGGACAGGGACCTGAGGTTAAGTTAGGACCAAAGGATGCTGGGTAGCTTGAGAATTTCACCAAAATCTTTGGCTTTCCATGTTTTGCTCTGTCTCTCTTCCTGTGCACCACTGTGTAAGCCCTTCTGTGCTGTACCTGAAGGTGGGAAAAGCCTCGTGTTCCAGATGGCATCCAAGGGAGATAAGCTGAATTGGTGGTGTTGGGAGACTCTACCATTTCTTAATGTTTTCCCCTGGGGAGCCCATCCCTTTTTGCTGCTGACTGCAGCTAGCAGAAGGATTACAAGAGATGTCTCAATAGTTTTGCCAGTTTCAAAAGGTGGTACTGATTTACTGCCAACATGCCCCGCCAGGAGACCAGGGTGGAGGTTCTTGCCCTCACCCTCTTTCTGGGGCATCCTCATCTGGCTCTGTCTTGCTCAAACTAGGGCACAAAGAGATGAGTTCCGAGGAACGAGGCAGCAGACCAGGCTCATCTCTTGGCTGGGGCTGTTCCTTCCCAGATGAGGAAATGGATCTGTGAAGCTCATCTTCTGCCACAGTCCAGTTCAAGGTCAAACGGCTTAAGTGAAAGAAGTGACATGGATGTAAAGAAATGGGCTTTGAACTGGAGGGAAAGCATTTAGAGCTTGGGGACTATTCTGCTAACTATCTCTGTTTTCAGCCTATGAAAGTGTTTCTCCAGTTTGCTCCACTAGTTATTTTCATGACCCTTTTCTCTGCTTTGCTCCACCAGCTGAGGAATGCAGAAATGCTTGTGCAGGTGGCCACCGTGAGAAGAGGAGGAGTAGCCACGTAGACTATCTCTTGATAATCAGCCCAGAGGTGCCCCCTCGCAGTTACTTCTGCAACAACATTTTTGACTCCTGGTGAAGTCTTTGATGTACAACTGGGCTCGCATGGGATCCATGCAGTTTTGTCTAGGCTGTGCTTGTTGAACCACCTTGTTCCATGCCGTGTTATAGTCTTTAATATTGTAAGACCGAATCAAGACTGCTCAGTCTCCTAAGGTGACATGGTAGAGGCTGACAGGAACTCCCTGAATAACCTGGCTGTTCAGTTTGCAAAGGAGATGATCTCTCCAGCAGATGGTCATGGCTTGGTTGCCTTTGGTCTTTTCTCTTAGGTGTCTTTAACCTTGAGTGCCATCGCTCTCCTTCATTGGCAGACCATGAACCTTCTGCTCAGTCTCTTGCTCTTGAAAGTTATTTTTCAAGCACAAACCCCAGCTTGCTCCATGAGCGTGTGTGTTGGGTCAGGCAATGCCCTTTTCTGGAGAAGTATTTGTATAAACCCAGGATCACATGTTAGTTATGATAAGGTAGAACTTCTTCCTACTCAGGGAAATGAGCTGAGGCTGGAGCATTTCAGATGGAGGTATGGTGAGATACTCTCTATAGCATCTGGAGTCTAGACCTCCCTCTGGTTGTATGGTTGGTTAGAGTGGTGGCCCCATTTATAGTGGTGTACAAGCACAGACAAAAGGAGAAGACTGGACATCTGATACTAATAAGCAGACTAATTTTAATGAAAGTGAGAAACAGTAACAGAAAGAGTAAGTTAAGTTTTACAAAAGGGTCTTCAGCAAGCAGAGTGTGCGTGATGCTGGATGGTGCTTCTTGTGGGAATGGTGGAGTTTGACAGTCCAGGTATGTTTCTTGCTCGCAGAGTTGCTTGTAAATCAGGTTCACAGCCAGATGAGGCTCAACATGGGTATCTGCCATGAGCGTTTCTACCAGATGTCATCCTTGATTGAGTTTGTAGCTGAGTATAGTGGACTTGTTCAGGGTGGTTGCAGAAACTCCACTAAGGCAATATAAAGTAGCTGTGAATTAACTTAAAAGGCACTTTACTCACACCTGAAAGTCTTGCTTTACTCCACCAACATGCTGTAGAGATGCCTCAGTGCTTGCTATAATTCTGGTGCCCCTTTAGAGTAACAGTTGAAGTAAGAGGAGACATTAGAGGGTTACGTATGGGGTGGTTTTGGGCAGCCTGGCACCCGTGTGTCCCACTGAGCTCAGCCAGAGGCACGGGCGCTCGGCGTTTCTCAGTGCCATAGCCATGAATCCGTGTCCTGAAGTTCATTTCTTGGTTGCTGTTTCTACTGGCTCAACATAGAACGCAGTTTCAATAGCAATATCTGTTTCCAAAACGAGAAAAGAAGGGGTAGCCATACCCAAAGCCATACAAGTCCCCAGACCCATAGTAGCCCCCGTAACCAATCAAGCCTCTGTTCCCATAGAGGCTCCCAAAGCTTCTGTAGCCGTATGGGCTGCCGTATCGGTTCAGGTAGTAGCCATAGGGGCTCCCAAATCGGTAGCCATTCAGCCCCCCAAAACCATAGAGGTCTTCATAGCCAAATGATGAGCAGCACCCGTTGTTGTAGAAGTCCCCGCAGAAAGTCATGGTTCCTTGGTGCAGGAAAACCTGAAACACACGCCCAGACGCGAGGTGAGTTTATGGGCTGCTGACAGCAGGAGGAAAGGCTCAAAGCGTGGTCAGAGCTGAGGAAATGCAGCAGCTCCCTCCCTCCTCAATCAGCATTTTCCATCCTCAATCATCTTGTTTATTTTTCTCATCTCTTGAATCCCAGGCAACTCTACTGGAAGGATGTTTTCTCTCAACTTTTGAAAATGACTGACTATACATAGAAATTTAATTATTTTTTTGGCCCATTCAGAAAACTTCCCCACCCCAGAAGTTAGAGAAATATGAATAAATTAAAGAAAAATATACCAGTTCAGATACTCATGCTTATTCAGATGAGACTAACAGCCTACCACATGCATCCCCTAATCTCCCACAGTGCTACGTGCCACTCAACGTGGGATAAACTCAAAGAACTCAATGAAATGGAGGAATTTCCTTCCAGGAGGTCTTCTTAAAGTCAGACATAATTTTAAAATTTATAAAAATGTATATTTATAAAGTTTTTATCTAGGGATTTGAATTCATAAAATCATTAAGGTTGGAAAAGACCTCCAAGATCACCAAGCCCAACCATCATTCCCAACAACTAATGAAAATAATGAACTGGAAACGGGTCATGGCACTAAACTTCATATTTTAAGTTTTTATGTATATATATGTCCACGCACACAAATATTTATACAACTATATAGACGTATATACACTCAAATAGTCTTAGAAAGAGAGAAGAGTCAATATTGACTTACCTGGTTCACCGAGAGGAGTAACTGGAGAGAAGTGGATAAAATTTCGGCGTCGTAGGTCCGTATATATACCTTCTTCAACTTAGGTGTTGGTTATACAACATATCTCGTTGTAGGCATTATTCCTTCAATTGATGTAATTGGAGTCAGTGATTTTCATAGTTTCAAAGTCATACATGTCATACCTTCAGAATTTCTTTCATCTTAAAACAAGAAGAAATGGGCTCAGCACATTTCTAGGAAAATTGCGCGGAATTCTTTGTTGTTGGATAGATGGAAATAATTCTGGGAGATATTTAGACCATTCCTGGTTGTGCAATCTGCTTGTAGGGACTCCATGCGCTTGGCTTTTGCATCTGTGGTGCAACCACAGAGGGGAGAGAACGAGGTGGCTTTTCTTTGGTGTGCCGAAACATGGTGGAGCTTCTGTTCAGCATCATCATGACCTACACATGCTGCCCAGTGGCATTGGTGGAGATCTTTTGGCAGCAGCTTTGTTTTATTTTTGCCTTGGGTTCTGAAGTGATTTGGAAGAAATGTCCCAGCTGCCTTATGAATGTTCCCAAATATTTCTTTGTGTTTTAGAAGAATTTTTTAATACTTTTTGACTTTCATAAAGTGCATCACCTTATTAGGACTTAGAAGCAAGAGACCTTGACGGTGTCTTGCAAGTGACCATATTATTAAATCTGGGGGTGTCTTTCGGTGACAAACTATTAATATTTAAATACTGCAACACTTTGCAAATTGAAAACATTAATGAGTGTTTATGAAGTGCTTTGGTATTCAAAATTCTGAGGAAGCCTCAACATCCTGCTTGCTCATTATTACCCTTATTTTATATTCAAATTAATGCCAGAAATTAGGTGAAGGTCATACAAGGAGTTCTGCAGTATACTCTAGCATTCCTCACTCTTCTACCCTATCTGATGCATCTGGTCAGCCCTTTGCGAAGAAAATATTAACACGGTTCTTTGGAAAATAACATTTAGTACACCTCCAAAAAAATCCTTATCATTTATTACTTCCCAGACCAAGTTCATACTTGTATTCTCCACTTTGTTCTGCTGAACTCGCGGTCAAGCCCTCCAGTAAACTAAACTGCAAACAATTCTGTTGTCATATTTCTGTGGAAAATATTCTTTCTGCTCATGCAGCAGCATGACTTTTATTAACCATGACACTTTGGAAGAATGCAATTAAGAGTGAGCTCGTGCTTGTCCTGTTTCTTGAATTTCCTGTGGAGTTTCATGAAGAATACCGAAATACATTTCCTTTAAACGCAAAGCCTGTGTCATGGTCCATCAGAGTTTTTAGTAAACAACAGGTGTTTTTAAACATGTGGGAAGGTTTTCCATTTTTATGGAAAATTTCTCACTCTCCAGTGTCTTTGGGAAAACAGAAATGCTTCTGTGTTATATAAAAATAAACTTCAGTTTTGACAGTGAAGACAATAAAATCGTATCAGGAATGTAGTTGGCCCAGAAAATCTTAAGATGAAAGAAACCTGTAATATGTGTGACATGGGAGGCTGGGAACACAATAATAATCCCAAACAAAGAAGAAAATTATATTAATTGAAGATATGACGTGTACAGGCAAATTTGTTTTCCAACCAATAGGGCTACAAACCTCTGAATACACAGGGCGTCTTAGATAAGCCGGGCAGGCAAAGATCCAGTATAAAAAGGGCTTGGAGCTCTGTGCTTCTCATCAGCTCTCTTGCCTTCCTCCTCCCGGTGAACTTGGTAAGACTTTTCTCCATTCAGCCTCTGCATAAGGATTAGAAATTCGGGGTTAAGTTAGGTTAGGATCGTGGCTTCTCTGAAACTTAAGATTTCTCTGCACCTTGTATCTGTGCTTATTGCGTTGCAGGAACTGGTGGGTTCGAGTTTTAAAGCTGAGGGCTGGAAGTTTCCTGGTCCTGTTGGTACCTGGCTCCTGGATCATTGGTTGTTAGGTCTGAGGAGCTAGAGAAGGGTTCTGCCATTGTGGCACTCGGCTCATTCTTCCATAAACCTGTTTTCTTTTAGGGGAGATCTTCAGGTCTGTTTGGCAGGACAGCAGATGGTCTCTTGTGTGCCAGGGCTCTGTAGTGTCTTGCATGTGCTGTCAGCATTTCCAGATGCCAATCAAAAATTGGTGTAAATTACTGAAATAGGACTTGAAGCAATGGAGCTAAAAGCTGGAATGTGTTACAATGGCAAACGTCAGACACTTCAAGCTTTCTTGAAGACTTTCTTGAAGGATTTGGGAATGGAGAGCTCTGTGCAAAGCAGATATCCTAAGAGAAGTTTAGGATTGTTAACTCCTAACAGTATTCTCTAAGAAATATCCTGAGACAGCAGTAGGGAGGTTTTGATCTGTAACAGGTCACAGTCTGTGCTTTCACCAATCTCGGTAAGCAAGAAAAGAAATAGAATTATTTAAAAACAGTTGGTAAATGAGAACATGATAGAAATGGGATGTAGTAAAGAGCTGAGGAATTTGGTCAGAATTTTTGTAGAATCATAGAGTGGTTTGGGTTGGAAGGGACCTGTGAAGATCACCTAGTCCAGACTAAAGGGACTAAAACTAATGGGACACTTCCCACTAGACCAGGTTGCTCTGAGTCCCATCCAGCTTTGCCTTGGATGGTTCTAAGGCTGGAGCATCTCCCTCCTCTCTGGGCAACCACTCTCAGAGTGAAGAATTTCTTCCTAGTACCTAATCTAAATCTACCTTCTCTCAGTTTGACACCATTACCTCTCGCCCTATCCATACACTCCCCGATGAATAGACCCTCCCCATCTTTCCTGTAAGCCCCCTTGAAGTACTGGAAGGCTGCTGTACACATTTTCCTTCTGTCCTTGGTCTCGTGGGGCGAGTGAGGAAGTCTTTGGGCTCTGAGACTGTTACTGCCACTGGAAATATTTATTACTTTTGCTTTCCTCCTGGCTGCTGCGTTTCAGGTTTGCCTCCATCGCAGAAAGATGACTTTCCTCCAAGGGCAGTGCGACGATGACTGCTACTCTCCCTGCAATTATGGGAGCCTGTATGGCTACCGGGGCTACGACTGTGGCAGCCCCTGTGGCTACCGGGGCTACGGAGGTCTCTATGGCTACCGGGGCCTCTATGGCTTTGGGGACCGGTACGGCTGTGGTGGTCTCTACGGCTACCGGGGCTTTTATGGCTCTGGGGACTGCTATGGCTATGGGGGTCTGTACGGTGGCTATAGGGGCTTCTATGGCTCTGGGGACTGCTACGGCTAACCCAACGTCTCTGCCCCCCCGCCGCTACTGCTCCCCCTTCGGTTCAAGATATGGCCAGAGGTTCGGCTACGGGAGCTGCTACTCCTGCTAAACCCAATGGGAACATCCATGGAATGAAGATCAGCCCAGGCCTGGCAAGCACGGATTGACAGCAAACCCCAGCGGCACCAGCAGCAGTCCCTGATGTGCAGAACCCTGGGGACAGCAGCCACCCACCATCGAGGTCTCGAGTACTCTGTGCTGCTGTGGAAGTACTTGCCACAAGTTATCTTTATTCTACTCTGTGCCTACGTCTTCTCTGACCAACCAAACTCTCCGCTTGGTCAAAAGCTTCCTTCTTGATACCGCACTTCTTCGTAAACTGGCTTTTATGTTTGTTGCAATGTTGTACAAAACAATGAACAAATGTCTGGGTGTAACGTGTCTTTGGGATTGTGTCTTTTGGTCCTGTATGCCTCTAAATGTCTATCTGCCTTTCCCTCCTATTAAAATTTATGCTGCATCAATTCTGTATTTCTGGTTTCATTTTTTCATTTGCATGTCTTAAGTATCTTGAGATCTGCAGCATTGCATGGATTGAGTGGCCAAGTTATTAACTTTGTGTACTCGAGGATTTGCTTGTAGAAACTTGCTCTCCTCAAGCTGAGAAACATGGATTTTTGTAGCTGCAAGAACCTCCAGCTGTGTCTTTACCTAGGTGTGTTTCTACAGTGGGGTGACTCTTGTCTATCGATTAATGGAAGCATACTCAGAGCCCAGGTTTTAGAAGGGAGCAGAGTCATGACTTTTTTTTACTGGCTTTT
>NW_008581090.1:0-15456 GCF_000691845.1 Merops nubicus | reverse complement strand
CTGCTGAATCTCATGAGCAGAGGATGTAGAACCTCTTGGTTCTACAACCAAGAGGTTGTGTGAGGAGGAAGATGATGGTACTTCCTCAGTGCTTCCTTGGCCAGGGGCAGCTGGCAGATAAGAGCTACCAGAATGCCCTGGGGAGACCGAGTGCTGGTTCACTTGTAGTTTTTTTTTTTTTATAAAGACTTTTTCCCTCTTTTTTTTTTCCCCTCTTCTTTGTCTTCTGGCTTTTACTCTCTCGGTTTCGTGAATTATTGTAACTGAACCCGCAGAAAATGGATTTTGTTCTACCCAGTGTCTCTGTGGAAGATCAAGGTGGTGTTTTGAGTTTTCAAGGCCAGCACCAAGACAGGAAAAGCCACAACGTCCTCCTTGACCCTTTTCCTATTGCTTTTTATATATATATATTTGTGTTCCATTGGCTGATAATGAAATTTATCTGTTAAATTGAAATGTGATAGGAAGTTATGACTTTCAAACAAGAACGTCTGAACTTGGTTTCCAGGAAGAGGCCAATAATCTGCTCACTTGAACATTTTTATATACTGTCTATAGAAGCCTGGGGCTAATTCTTTTCCATTTTAAAATGTTATTATAAAGACTATTACAGCCTTATTATGCTGAAATAGGTTAACCTTAAATCTGTTAATACTTTCAACTAAGGGAAGGGAGGAACTGTGGCATTTCTTGAATTTCTGTGGGGAAGAAGGGAAGAAAAGAGTATATTTACTGGGACCAGCTGCTTTGAACATGGAGGGGTGTGAAGTGCTTTGCCAGCACAAGGGACAGAAAGTCCCTTCCAGGATGCCACCACTCTTAATATATTGATGTAAACTAGGGACAGAGTAAAGGAAACAAATGAAACTCAAATATTTTTTGTTTTTCACGCAGAAAAAAATTTAATGCAATAAGAAAAGAAGTTGGCACAGTTACAGAAAGATTATAGTTATAGGATACTGCAAAGGGCAGCAGCAGATGAGTCACTGCTCTGTGCAACGCAGAACATTCCTTTTTGCTGAAGCTGTGTTGTTCATCCTTTAGGTACTTGTAAATCCAGATCAAAGGGGAGACAGCTGTAATACTTTTACATTACGCAGTACTGCAGCACCTTACTGGAAGCAGTTATTGAAAATGCAGATGACACAAAAGCTAATTTTGCAAAGAAATCCTTTAACGCCCCTGTAAGAAGCTTCAACTGAACTGCAGCTCGTCGTTCCCGTTGCCTAAAGGTGTTTAAAGGCAGGAGACTATCAAGAGTGAACTCATAGCTGAGAAAGGAAGGAATAAGCAGGCAGAAGGAACAACAGAAGTAGAAATAGCAAGAAATTTTAGAGAACAGCCAAGGTCCCCTCCGTTCATGGTAACTTCAGTTGCCGTTGGAGGGGCTCAGTGTTCTATAGACTTTGCCTCTGAGATTAAGCCGTCCATCTTCGTTTGATTGGGGTCGATTCACGTTGCAGGGGTATTGCCATTGGGTTCAGCAACAAGGGTAGCAGCACCCGTAGCTGTAACGGCAGCAGGAGGGGTAGTAGCAGCGGGTGGTGCAGCAGTCTCCGCAGCTGTACCTGCGGCGGTAGCTGCACAGGGTGCGGTAGCTGCAGGGGTTGCAGCAGCTGTAGGTGCGGGAGCAGCGCACGGTCCTGTAGCAGGGCGAGCAGCACACGCTGTAGCAGGGAGAGCAGCACACGCTGTAGCAGGGGTAGCAGCAGGACATCTTGGTTGTGGTGGAGGGAGGTGAGCAAACCTGAAACAAAGCGGCGGGTAAAAGCTCAGTGTGCAGGGAGCAGCAGCGGTGGCGGTTGGGTGGCATGAGTATGGTTTGGAAAGAAACATTGTTATCTCTGTTTTGAAAAGTTTCTGTGAAAAATCCCAGCACTTTGGATGTGTTTTAGATTATAGTTCATCTATATCTAAATCTCGAATCGCATCACTTTGGATGTGATTTTGGCTTTTGTTTTATGCAGCCCCTTTCTGTGCTCCCTCCTTGTTAAATCCAGCCGTGAGACACGGTTTCTACTCTTCAGCTTCTCTTAAATGTGAACATAATACCTGGTATTTTTAGGCTTTGATTATTTGGACTTTGGCCTTTTGGACTTGCAGATATATATCCAAATGTACCTGTCCAAGCTCCCAGGTCAGTCCTGCCAGCTAGTCTGCAGTTTGGGAAAAAGGCTCATGTAGGTGTTCTAATGTCTAACCCAAAGCCCACACAGCAGGTTCAAAAGGTCTCAGAAGCATTCTTACACAATATGAGAAGTCTATTAAAGTCAACCTCCTCATCCGGTTTTAATCTCAGCATGTAAACAATTTCTTTTCCCATTTAACATTGGTTCACACGCTTTGTTAGTGCTAGTTCTAGCCAGGATATTGCTCCTGACACTGCCCAGTGAAGAGCTAAGGTCTAAATCCTCTGCTGCTGCAGATCAGAGCTGTCCCGGTGACTTCAGAGAGACTAAAGTAATTAATGTAGCTTGCCCACATTCATTATTGCAACATCTTTCCACCAAAAAACCATTTCCACTTTGCGTAATATACAATTCTGCCCATGAATTAAAATTTCAGCGTTAAGTGTCACCAAGTTACAAAATAAAACCTCTGTTCCATTTAAAAGGATAAAGAAGTAGAGCTGTTGGTTTCTATTAAATGAAGACCAAACTTCTTCCTAGGCTTTGAGTCTTACCAATGATATCTGAGAGTTCATTGATCAGCATCCTCAATTTTTACTCTACAGATTAAAAGCACACAGGATAAAATACTTCCATCATTGCTACAAATCTGAGCATGCCAGTGAAGGATTTATTCCCAACTTAAAGGAATCTCTCTAAGAATAGGATCTGAACTCACCAAGTTCACGGAGGAGAGTAAACGAAGAGGCGCAGTGTGAGGAGTCTGGGGTTGTGAGCACTTTTATACAGTTTCTTGGACCTGGGGAAGTCAGTGCAGTTCTCTCTGTGCTTCCATCGTCTGTTAGTCACAAAACAAATTTCGGAAGTACATCAGCAGTCCAATTCCAATAATTGTTTTCCTCCATGTTTAGGACAATTTTCGAATTCCTCGGGTACCACATTGTGATTAAACCCTGTGAGATTCTTTCATCTTAAAACTTTCCAGGACAGATGGGTTTCTAGGAATTTGCCCAAAGGACAACTGGGAGTGAACCCGGAGGGTACAGGGAACAGTTCCAGCTACAACGCCTGCCTGGGGAGTCCATAGACTGTTTCTTTATTGTATGCCCCTACAAGGGAGGTGGGTACTGCACATTGTGGAGCAACATAAAATACCTGAGGAGGAAAGAGGTGTTATACTACGTGCTCAGGGCTTTTAGCAGCCGTTTTGATTCATTTCCGTCACAATTAATGACAGACGTTCCATTGATTCCTTCAGGTTCTTCTACTGTCTATAATTTGGCATACGCACTACGAGAAGTTCAGGCTAAGGCACAGGATCAATTAAATGAGCTTCTGAGCAATGAGTCTGAGACATGGTCTTTTTTTTTTTTTTTCTCTTTTTCCTCTCTTTTTTGTATGAAACAATTAGAAAATCATGTGTGAATCAATGTCTCATGATGTCCCCCTTTAGTCTGTCCCAGTGAGACCACCCCTGGACTGTTGTGTCCAGTGCTGGGCTCACCAGTTCAAGAGAGACAAGGAGCTGCTGTAGAGAGTCCAGCAGAAGCTCTGGAGGTGTTGAGGGGCTTGGAGTGTCTCTGGGAGGAGGACAGGCTGAGAGCCCTGGGGCTGCTGAGCTGCAGAAGAGAAGCCTCAGAGGGGATCTGAGCAGTGCTGAGCAAGAGCTAAAGGGCCGCCGGGGGGCAAGAGGCTGGGGCCAGACTCTGCTCAGTGGTGCCCAGGGACAGGCCAAGGGGCAACGGGCACCAACTGGAACCCAGGAGGAGCCACCTGAGCAGGAGGAGAAACTTCTTTGGGGTGAGGGTGGCTGAGCCTGGAGCAGCTGCCCAGAGAGGCTGTGGAGTCTCCTGCTTTGGAGAGATTCCAAAATGGTCTGGGCACCATCCTGGGTGCTCTGCTGTGGGTGAGCTGCTGGAGCAGGGGGGATGGATGAGAAGATCCTCAGAGGTCCCTTCCAGCCCCCACCATCCTGTGATTCTGTGAGATCACACACACACACATATGATATCTTTATATAAGATAGATTTATATGAGGTACATATGTGCATATAGAATACTGGGGCAAGTCTCACTGCAGGATCTGGTGGCACAGAGCAAATCTATGTCTCCTGTTGGCCTATTGCAGGGATTGCAGTAGAGAAAAGCAGGAGAGCAGTCTCTTAGGAAGGCTCTAGAAGCCAGTAGGATGGAGATCAAATGTTCCTGAGTCATGGGGAGCAAGCACTTCCTGCGGAGGGCAGCTGGACACTGCTACCACTGAGGTATCCTCCCAAGTCCTTTGCTTTGCGGTGGGTTTGAGCAGAATAAAAAAGCTGGTGAAGTGCTCGAAGTTGCCCGCTGCAGAAGGGATTTTTCTTGTCTGGGGAAAAGGAGAAATCACTCCTCTGATTTTTTGTGGTGAGATGAGACTCTATCGCTGCTTGTCTGCACGGGGTGAGGATGACGACTGTAGTGCCTCAGTTTTAATAAAGAGAAACATTCCTTAGCCCAGGGGCTCCCTTCCCTGTTCTGTTGTTTATTGTACAACACCGAGGCACCTTTCTGTAACAAACCATTAATATTTAAATAATACAGACATTGCCAAAGTAAGTCTTTAATGACTGTTTTGGAAGAGCATTGATACCAAAAATTCTGATGAGGTTCAGCACTTCTGAAATGTCTGTTATTAACCTCATTTAATATGCAAATGAGGAATGGCTCATGGCAGTGAAGGTCATAAAAGGGTGTATTTGTTGGGAAAAAAAAAAAGGCTCTTGACTTTATATATTGTGCTCTGCTTCCTTTGGGAAGCCAGTCTTGGATGAGGTGAAACCCAACATCAATAAGATTTGCTGTAAATAATGTTTATAATTTTGATTTTTAAATATTCTGTTACTATCGGTGTTGTGCAACTTAACTGACATTTGCTTTGGGGATTTTTTAAGCTGATACAAAGGTGAGGTAGAGACTATGTGATTAATTTTTCCTCCTTCCTTTTTGTAGCTGGGTACATGTGTGTAATAGTTGCCCAAATGAATGCTGAACTTTTATAATTTTCCTGATTTTTATTAGCGAACCAGACTGAAGGAAATATTAAATCTATAAAATAGAAGCATTTTTGACGAAGAGGAGAAAGTACCTATTTTTTCTCAAATACAAACCTCAGCTTTACAGGCACAAGTAGGAGTCAAAGAAAAGTGGCGTAAAATGATTTTGCTCCTTCTGCTACTCTACTCTTTTTTTGAATTTTTATTCTGTGAGGCAGAGAGTGCACCAGGGTTTATTTTGGAATGTATATTAGGTATATGCCAGAGTACAGGACTTTGTTTTTCCTCCAGGAAACGCTCACGTAATTCAGGCTACATATAAATTTAATGTGTTTAAAATATCCCAGATAGATGAACTTTGATTCTCAGTCATCTCTTGTCTAAGTATTGTTCTGCTCTTCATCCTGGTACCTTGATTTGATAATTTAAACTGAGGAAGACCCAAAAAATTTTACGTCGAAAGACATCTGCCTTGTCGTGTGGACACGGGAAGAGACTCATGATCCTTGACGTTGAAAAAAAACAATTATATTAATTGAAGTTGTGACGTGTGCGGAAAAATTTAGTTCTGTTGCTGTTTGTGCAGGACAGAAGATCATAATTTCTGCGTGACCAAGCAACCTGAGGCCAGGTCCCCCCCAAACAGCTCAAGGGCACTGAAATGGCCATTAATTGTCCTGGAAAGTTAAACAGGTCCATGAGTTTTTTTCAAAGTTACTTAAGTACTCAAAATTAATAGAATATTTTGAGATTAAAAAACAGAAATTGAGCTTGGGAAGTGAAGATTCACTAACGCCTGTGCTTCTGTAGCTACAAATAAAAGTAATTCAAGGTAGTGCTTTAAACAGACTTTAAGACACACAACAGCTTTCAGTCAGTAACTGGATATATAATCTTGTTAGTTATAAAAAGATGGAGTCAAATTCACAGTGGAAAATATATTAAGACTTTTAATTAAGAGCCCTGACTCAGGAGAACATTACAGGTTTGAGCGTGTTAATCCCTATCAGGTTTCAATTGCCTTTAGTCACCTTTATTTCTTAAATGATTTTTCCTAAGTTATTCCTTCCTTTTTCCAGCTCTACTGTGGTAAAGTTTACAGCAGAACTAACATAAATATTTTTAACGCGTGGATTAAAAAGAACTTCTGAAAAAGTTACTGAAAAATGTTCATATTTTCTCTCAAGATGTTTCTATTTTCTCTTTCACCTTTATTTTGTCCAGTGCACTTATTAATCTCCTATCATGTCAGTAAGATTATATAGAAATAATACATGTTATTCTAAATAGGTACAAATAGGGTATATCTGTATGTGTTTGTGTGTGCACATAAAAATCCCCATCATTCCTTGAGATGTGATTCATTTTTCCCTATTTTTTCTGACAGCATTCCATGACTGAGAGTATTTACTGAAAATATTATAGCAATTTCATTTTTTTTTAAGAAAAATGAAGGGTATTTCGTGTAAGCTTAAATATTTTCATTGAGTTTTTTCACATTATATAGAAAACGTAAACCTGAACATTTTGAACAAGTGGAAAAAATGCCGTACCAATTGAAAGACAAACCTTTTCCAAATTTCTTTGTGTCACTCTGAAGTAGGAAAGTCTATGATACGCTGCATCAACTGATTACTTCTCTTAAATCATTATAACAAATTTATGCATAAACCAGAGCTACTTTTAAATGAAAAAATAATACCTTCAGAGTCTGAACTTATACCTGATGACCCCTTGAAGGAAATATCGATTTGCATTTTTAGACTGTTAGGTCAGATGAGAAGGTTTCTGGTAGATGGAAATTAATTTAAGCCTTTGTTAGTAGGTCCAAATGATCTTGCAGAAGTACCTGGTGTGTCCCTGTAGATAAGACTGGTGAATTTTCGAGGCAGGGTTTTATGGATGTTTCTGGCAGCTCACCCAGCGACTCATGGGCTTGTTTTCTTCAGATTTCTTTTGCAGTCTCTTCTGCCAAACTCTTGAATAACCTGTTGAATAAGTGTCTAGGTTCTGCTTCGTTCCTACGCTCTGCTTTTACGAGGATGCAAATTCACACGAACTTCACTTCTGCTGGGAGTTGGTTGTGCCTGGTACTTATAGGATGAGACAAGAAACCCTACAGCAACCTCTTCGCTCATGGTCTCATTGCCAAAGTCCATAAATCTGTCTCCTACGAGCAGATCGGTGTTTGCTGGAGAGCTGAAGCTCCAGAAGACTGAGAGGAGAAACTTCTGTTTGGAAGTCACTTCCAAAACTCAATCTTCTTGTGGTTCCAGATGGCTCCAGCCTGCAAACCATCCCAGTAGGTTCACCCCTTCATCATCAAGCTGACAGTCACTTTTACTTTGAGCAACACTTCTCCCTCCCTGTCACGTGTCCTCTTGTTAATTATGGGGAAGAAGAGGCTTCCCCTTGAAGCCTCGCCTTATCTGGAATCTGCATGCTTCTCATCTGCCTTTGTAAAGCAGTTTTTGCTGATGGCAAAGGCTGGCAGATGCTGGCAGGACGCAGGATGTGTGCCCAAAAGCCAGCCCGGCCAGGGCAGCGATGGGAAGGACTGAGTTCAGAGCTCACACACAGGACATCAGCTGCACCAAGTAGTGTCTGGTGGACAAACAGCAATGCTTCAACCTCGATACACATTGGGAGGAGGTGAGCGTGAGCTCCTGTGTGTTCTTGTATCAATCTTGTATTCTCAGAGAACAGAAAGCTCAGGGAGCCCAGCATTTTGTGCCTCGGTGCATTTAGGATCCTCAAATGCAGCATAACTTGGGCCAGAATGTAGCCAGCAAGAGCTAATTTATATTTTTTTTTTATCTTTACATTTCTAAGCTGGTATTTTGGACATAAGCAGTATTTTAGAGTTTTTGGTGGAAAGAAGGCAGAGCTAAGACATGACAGATGTGAGTTTTCAGGAATGTCTTGGAGGAGGCAGGAATTGAGCTGTTCAATATGCCCTCAGTCCCCTCAGATCCTACAGGACTCTTTGCAGATCTGAAGAGCTAGTGCCTCCTTTTTTTTTGCCACGTGTCAGGTAAATAATTAGTGAAGTAAAATATAATTGGAAAAAAAAAATAAACCACAACAGAAAGCAGCACTGTGATGCGAGATCTTTTAATGAGAGTAAGAAGCACTGCACAGAGCAGCTACAGCTTGTAGTAGTACAGAGTAGGAGTAGCCAGAAAGTCACACATGGTTCAAACAAAGAGTTGCTACTTTTTACAGCAGATGCTTTTGGGACTCTGGTGGTGTTGGGTGAAGAGCAGAGCTGTCAGCACAGCACAGGGCAAGACGAGGCGTCCGCTCCGGGTTGCATCTCCTGCTGCAAAGCTACACATGGAAACACACAGTATATCTACCAACAGAGGCTACGAAGGGAGAGCTGACCCTAAAACCAGGTTGTTTAAAATAGCTGGAGACATTGAAGAGAGATGCTAAGCACTCAGGACCACTCCTGACCACTGTCAGCCGCTGTCACGGGAGCTTAGCAAAAGCAGAATTCATAAAAGAGCCATAAATGATCATTTTGCCTTTCATTTCCTATCGGGTCGTTGCACAGCTGGGTTTAGCAGCGGTAGCAGGGGTTGCAGGGGTAGCAGCTGTATCTACGGGTGTAGCAAGAGGAGGTGGGGTAGCAGCAGAGGGAGCTGTAGGAGGGGTAGCAGTCACGGTAGCCACACAGACTCCCGTAGCCACGGTAGTCGCAGGGGCTCCTGCAGTCGTAGGTCCTGTAGCTGCAGGTGGTCCTGTAGTTGCAGGGAGAGTAGCATAAATCCTCACACTGGTTCTGGTAGCAGAAAGTCATCTTGGAGGGATGGAGGGAGGTAAGCCTGAAACACAGCAGAAGAGAAGGTGGTAAGGTCTGTCCTAGACCAAGCAGCTGCTGGAGAGGAGAAGAGAGGAGAGGAGTGGAGAGGATGGGACAGGAAGGTGAACACAGGAACTAGCCAGACATTTCCATTCAAGACTATATCCCAACTCCTTGCCCACCTCTCTCCTTTCTCTTTTTCGCCACTTCTTTTCTCCATAAAAATATTTTACTGTCCTTTTCTTGTGGTCATTGATCTAGAATCTAGAATCAGCCTGGATTCAGATAGTATTTTAGAGAGGATTTTGTTAGAATTAGGTTGTCTGTATCAGTGTCTGATGTCTCTCCAAAAACCCTGTGAACAGCCACTAGTTCAGGAATTAATTCTGCCAGTTTTTACTATTGAAACAAGACACAACAGAAGAAATCCTCCCATTGTGCACGTTTGCAGTGCTCTGCTGAAAAAAGCAGCTTGCTTATCTGGACCCATGTCTGAACCTTAATTTCCAGTGGAATAAATACTTGCTTTTTGGTTGAAATAATTGAAAAAACGTAATGCCTTGTCTGAGTCAAAAGAAAAAAAGCCTGAAATGCTTCAGTATATCATAAAATAACGAAATTTCTCATAGAGCATGGCTAGAGGAGAAAAACTAAGCTTATGTGGGCATCTTAATACCCCATTTTTAACAAAAAAAGAATTGTACTGGCACGGCTGTGAAATCATAGCTTTTGCTTTTAAAGTGGATCTGCCACCTGTAAAGAAATAAAGCAAAAACCCAACATCTACATAGTAAAAAAGACACTGCAGTGAGTGACTTACCAAGCTCAGTGAGGATGTTAAGTCCAGAGATGCGAATAGAGAGCCTTGAATTTCTCTCCCTTTTATATATTTATCTGACCAAGCCTCCTCTGCTGTAAACTCAGACTCATCACAAACCAAACTGACTTATGCCTGTCATTCCTCCAGTTGATGTAATTGTTTTTCACACTTTGTGATCATTAGTCAGTTCTTGGCTTCCAAAAGCATGACATTGCACTGCAGTTTTCTTTCATGTTCAGACTTCCTGGGTCAATTATATTTGTAGAATTAGTGTGGTGAAATCTGAGGTATAACAGGAAAGGGAAGGAAGGATATTGAGAGCAGGATTAATTGGCATCCACAATCCCAATTTTGAAGGAACGGACAAATTACATTATATGAAGCCTGCAAAGGCTCTGGATTGGCTTGAGGAAGAAAGGATTTATTTTTTTTTTCTACAAATAATAAGCCCTAGGAAGAATTTCTATTTTTTTTTTTTCCCCTTTTGTTTTATTTCAAAGTTGTATCTTTAGAACTGAATATTGGCATTATTTGTATTTATAATTTTGCTTGTGTTATTTCCAGCTCGAAAGCACAAGTACAAGAAAGATGTTTAGATTAGAGGGCAAATCTGGTCTGTACCTTGTTGCAATCAGAAATTCATGGAGCTGTTAATTGTAAATGTGACCTGCTGCAGGAAAATCGTTCTGTATAAAATCCGATTTACTTGCTTGGTGTGCTCTATCAATTAGTTTTATCAAACTTCAACGGCCATCTCCTAAGTCTACGTAGAAGGAAACCGGGCTTGTTTTTGGTATAAGAACAGTGGAACTATTTTTGAATAACTCAAGGAGTTGGCGACAATACTTTATGAGAACCATAAAGTAGGTAGCAATCAATAATAAATCTAAAGGCTTTCAGATATCTGAAATTTCTAGGCTTTGCACCACATATGAAATAAAGTTTCAAACTCAGTCTTCTGGGGAGCCAGTCCAAGCGAGGCCAATTTAATTGGATCCAAAAAAAATCTGCTCAGTGGTTGTTGATGCTTAGATCAGAAAATGATTCAAGGGTTCGTTACAAGGAACAAGATAAAACAAACAGGAAGATATCTCTATAATAACTGTAGTGTTCCTGAGAAGTCCCCAGATGCTAAATATGGTTTAATGTGACGTCTTTTTGATGCTGTTGGGTTGTTTAAGTTAATGGTGTTAATGGCAGTGAATAATGCTGAACCCTGTCAGTGTGACCTGGTAGGCAGCATCATCCAGGTCTTCCCTGGTGACCTTCAGCTCCAAACACTGCTGTTTACTCGCATCTGAAGGAAGGATAATAACAGACATGTCAGGTGTTCTGGGCTTTTCTCTAAATTTGGAATATCAAAGCCTTCATTAATACTTATTAAAGATTTACACGTACAAAGAGATTTCTTATTTAAATATTAATACCACGTTACTGGAAAACGCCCCAGTATTACGTAACCCGGTTTCTAAAAATGTCTATCGGGTTATCCTGTTTCTGTGCTTTATTAAGGTTGTAATTTACAGCTTCAGAATTGGGTCTCTGAGAGGTTTTTTTTTTTTTTGTCCTCTAAAAATACATCATATGCATGCCATTTTGATGCTTCTAGGCCAATTTTCTAGCTGAATCAATCGACACACCAATATCCTATTACATGACGGCATCGAATCAAAGAAATGGTCTTTCCCCCTTTGCTAGTCACAGGAAGTGTTGGAAGGGATTGGTAGGAACGTGCTGCTTCACATGTCATTAAAGTTATGAAATACATGAAAAGGAGACGTTACCAATTCCAAAAGCATTTCAGGAAAAAAAAAAAAAGTACCAGGAAGCACGCGGGCCAACGCGGACGGTGAGGTTGGTCTTCCAAAAATGTCCCCTTTGGTAATTCGTGCATCTTTGCATATTCTGTCAACTCGTTGCTGACCTGAAGAAGCAAATTCAGCAGGATGATACCAACCCTTAATTGCCCTCTATGGTTCTGAGATGAAAGCAACACGGAGGGTGTGACCTGTATGTCACAGCGCTGGACCACTAATCAGAAGCCTTGGGGAGAACCAGTATATCGATGAGAAATGAGTCAGGAAGGAAGCACAACGAATTTGTTAATTGGAGCTGACCCACCGCGCAGACGTGTCCTCCGCGCGGGGCGGGACCGGGCGCTCTATAAAAACCCCCACCACTGGGAGTAAAGCATTCACTTCTCCTGCCTTCTCCTCCTTGCAGAATTGGGTAAGTTGGAGTAGATTTAGAAAACCTAGTGAATAAGCAAAAGATATATTTAAACTGATTTTTCCACTCTTTTCCCTCCCTCCTAGTTACTAACCTACAAGTGCTGTATATGAATGCATTGGGGATTGAGGTTGTGATTGGATGAGAATTTTTTATAGGCAAGATATTCTTTCCTCCCTATTTTCTCATTAATATTCGAGTGTCTGAAAGGGTGTCAGTCCTGCACATATCCCTTTTATCCTGTAAAAAACTTTATTTGAGTACAGCTATGAAGGATTTCCCAGTTTATCTCCTTACAGCTTCCTTTCGACACGGCTGTCATGGTTCACAACCCCATCTCCAGTAATGATCCAGTGGGGTTATGCAGGAAAGCTCGGAAAAGCTGGTCAGGACAGAGGATCAGGGGGAAGACCTGGCACTAGAAATCGGGATAGCTGAGCACAGAGGGTGTCAGGCAGCGTGTCTGAGTTTCCTGGCTCTCTCTTCCCTCCCTGCACACTTGCAGCATTTTATTTCTCTCCTGGCTGTTGGGAGTGTTGCCTCACAGGATTTTTCTCCCTGCTGTGTTTCAGGCTTACCTCCCTCCATCCCTCCAAGATGACTTTCTGCTACCAGAACCAGTGTGAGGATTTATGCTACTCTCCCTGCAACTACAGGACCACCTGCAGCTACAGGACCTACGACTGCAGGAGCCCCTGCGACTACCGTGGCTACGGGAGTCTGTGTGGCTACCGTGACTGCTACCCCTCCTACAGCTCCCTCTGCTGCTACCCCACCTCCTCTTGCTACACCCGTAGATACAGCTGCTACCCCTGCAACCCCTGCTACCGCTGCTAAATCCAGGATTTAATGGGAAACAAGGACTGACAATTAATTACCGAATTCATGGCTGCTGTTAAGGCGAAGGTCTGCAGAAGCTCTGAGTCCAGGACTGCGACTGAAAGCCGTAGGATTTTGGAGAGCTCAGGGTTTCTGTGAAAATTCTTCAGTGTTCTTCCAAGATGTTTTGTCTTTTTTTTTTCCTGCCGACTTCTTAACCCTCCATGGGTTTGGTGGTGTGAAGGAAGCCGGGCTTAACATGGGTTAACACGGGTAACGACTTCTTAACTCAATTATAGCTCTTTCCCAGCTAACAAAGAAACCTAGAATGTGCTTGCAATAGTCTTCCTATGGATAAGTTTCTGACTTAACTACTTTTGAAGCTTTGCCAAAGAAACTGTAAATCAAAACCAAAAATGGTACCAACGAAACTGGGAGATTTTCTGCAGATATAAAGTAACCTCTGTACACATTCTTTCTACTTCTGCTTTCTGTATTATTTTAGATAGTGATTGTGAGCTTTATTCTTATTAAAAATATTCTAGCATCATTACACGTCCCTGGTTTTCTTTTTCTGACTTGGATGTACACAGATTTTTGTCCCTTGCTTGGTGTATTTTGTGGAGACATGCTGCACCCTGTAGCTTTTATGAATGTCAGCTGAACCTGAGCACACCTTTTGCAGATTAGTATCTCAGAAAATGAACTCACCCATTCTGAAATTTCCTAGGAAGACTTCAGAAATATTCTTTCAAGTTTACTTTAGAATCACAGTGCGTGTGCAGACGTTGGACATAACAACACCACATCTTAGTATTTTGTAAACGCACAGACTGCCTGCAGACAAACCCAGCTTAACTGGGGAACAAGCCAAGAAGCTGGGTAAAAAATCCCCCTTTCTCAAGCACTTTTGTGCTGGCAGTGCCTGGGATGCTTTCTGGATTTAGAGACCTGATCTGCTGCAGAGCAGAAAGCTGCACACTTGCTGTTCACCTTATTAAGGTAAGGACAAGTGTTTGCCAGTGTTACTGCAAGGCTCCATTTGAATGACAATGAAATCGGGTGAAGTTCCCAAGCTGCATAATCACCTCATTGTTATTAGGATGCATTGCTTTGACTCAAGGCTGAAGTGACTCTTTTATTCATGACTGAAGTACCTAACTGGCCGCAGCAGTAACCTCTTAATAGTACGATGCTGTAACACAGTCTGGGCATAAACCAGCTGGTGACGTGCTTTGAAAGCCCTATTAAACCCCAGAACCATTCCTCTGAATGCAATTGCTCTCTTCAGAACACACACTGTGAGGGCAATCTCACAAGAGGAACCCAGCTCAATTGTGCTGCAAGATAAAATACGAGTTCCAAAATTCGCTGGAAACCTTTGCAAGTCAAGCTGTGCGTTACACTTCCAGCAGCTTTTGGGATGGAGCTTTCTCCTGGCTTCTTGGGGAGCTTTGTTCCTAGGAAAGCACTCACTGGCTTTGGTGAATGACGTGTTCCCTGCAGAAGCACATTGCAAGTTGTTGTTCAGCCTGTATGTTGACATCAAGGACTATAAATTTAGCGAGAACTGGTCATAATTTCAGTTTTTTGTTAGCAAAATCTCTTAAGTAAAATCTGGAAAGTTAGGAATAAGTGGCTAAGTAAAAACTTGAAAGTATTAAATATTTCAGACTGCACAAGAGACAGTATTCACTTAAATGATTGTTAATATCTCAAGAGTTCTGCAGACTGTTTATGGATTTGGCTGGTTTAAAAGGGGACCTACTTAAAAAAGAAAAACCTGATAAATTGTATGTTTGCTGCATACCAGAACATCTTACAGTAAGACTAGGAAGAAACCAGTTTTCTGGAATGAGAAGGGGAAAAAAAAATGAATTCTAGAATCTGTCACGGTTGTTTGTACAGAGCCTCATTTGAATGAAAAATTTGAAGGCTATAAAAATCACATTCTGACTAAAGCATACATTGAAATGTCTCAACATGTACTTTTGAAGTGACTATTATTCAGTAACAAAGCAGTAGGCTTTAAGCAGAGTAATAAAACATTAAAAAAGTGTAAAATAGCTATGAGCATCTGAGAAGCACTTTGAACTTCTCAGACTAAGTAGAGGGCAAAAAACCTGAAGACATTTCTGCTTGAGAAAAGGACCACAGAGTAATAAAATTAACTCACTGATACTTCTTCCTTCAAAAGCTGTCTTAGAAAGGGTCCAACAGCTTGGTTGTATCTGTTGTATGCTCCAATGCCAGGGAGTCAAGTACAACCTGTTGAACCTCTCAAAATCCTGCTCACTAACCCACGTGCTGTCTGATATTTAACCTTGGTGAGTTGAGCATCGTTATCAAAAGATCCCTGGCCAATGTGGACAATCAGAAGAGCAAACTGATACAAAAAAACCAAAAGCCAAGTTACTGATGCAATATGGATTCTTTAATGCGGATGGAAAACGCAATGGACAGGAAAAGCAAGAAACAAAACACAGAAACAATGAACTAGAAACATAAAGTTCATAAGGCTGCAGCAAGACCCAACCCAGGCCTCCAACCCAAAGATTCCCTCTTCCTAGTACAGATCGGGAGTCTCAGAGATGAGTGCAGCAGGGTTGATCCTCCGTCATC
>NW_008581089.1:0-1458 GCF_000691845.1 Merops nubicus | reverse complement strand
AAGGGGATAAAGTCCCTGTAGTGCGCCCAAAGAACATATTAGAGAAGATAGTTTGGGTCAACCCAGCTTCTGGCAAAGGCAAATCCACCCATGAGGTTGTTTTTGCTCAAGGACCTGGGTGCGCCTTGTGGGTAGTGCAGGAGGATGAGGAAGTCCCATGTGTGCCACAAGGAGATTTAATTCTGGGGAAGAACAGCCAGTGAATTAATTTGTGTGTTGTTAATTGTTAATTAACTGCTGGGCATAGCATAGATGGTATAGAATAAAGGGTGGATGGTGTCCTGGTTTAGCTAGGTTAGGGTTATCTTTCACCAGAAGTTGGGAGGGCCACAGCAAGAACAGAACAGCTGATAGGCTATTTGGTACCATGTTGACTTCATGCCCAAAACAGAAGGGACAGGGTTTAGGTAGTCCAGGGTTACACTACTGCCACTGTCTGGGGCCAACATGGTCTGTCTTTGTCTCACTTGCTCTATATATTGTTTCCTTATTGTTCTTGTTTTTATTGTTGTTTATTGTGATAATAATAATTACTACATAATTATTACTGTGTAACTGTATTAAATTATCCTTAATTCACAGTGTTTTGTATTTTTCTCCCTTTACTCCCTTCTCTTTCAGGGTACTGGGAAGGGGGTAGAGTGTGCAGCCACATAGTGCTTGGGTCCCAGCTGTATCTAAGCTGTAACATAAGCCATTCAAAACAAAATTTAGGTAAGCTAAAAGTAGTTGGAAAAAGTCTTACACTAAGAAAAAAAATATATAAGGATGGAAAACTTGATGTAGTATAGTTAGTCTTAACTAGAATCATTCAGATGAAAGACTGTAAAAGAGTTTTTATTGTTCTAATGTAGACATCTGCTGTAGGTGCCCATGTTAGAGTACAGATAAATTTGGATTTTAATATTACTAAAGAAGCAGTATGAACATTTTCCTGTTCATTTATTCCAGTTTGTATCTAAGATTTCAAGAGACTCTTCACAGACAGCAGGATAGTGATTTGGGTTATGCCTACACTGACAAATCTGGTTCTTCCTGTTTTAGGGCTATCTGTCCCTATTATCATCTATACTGGAAATTTGTTATTAATTCCCAAGCTTTCTTGGAATTGAAAACTATTCATTTGTGCTGTGACAAAAAGCATCCTTGTATCCTCTCTAGTTCACACTAGTATTTCTCTGCACAGGCAATATCAACAACACATCACCAAAGTTTAATTCTTTTTAATTTGCACAGTGATGTGCAAACAATACCACACTACACCAACATCCATTATAAAAAAATCTCGTGGCATGCAACAAATATCCTTGGTCTTATGCTATGAAATGACTATTCTCACCACCTGTGTGTGCTGATTTAGAAGTAAACCATCGGGAGAAATGAATTTAGAGAGACCAAAAGTCAGAGATACAATTTACTAAAAGGATCACAATATTGATATAGGGGAAGAATAATAAT
>NW_008581088.1:18699-34219 GCF_000691845.1 Merops nubicus | reverse complement strand
CCTAAAGGAGTCTATGATTCTAAGTAACAGTCTTCAGCTCACAAATGTCTTTAAAGCTGCTTTACAGCCCTTTGACTGGCTTCAGGAGACAAGTTTCTGCATATCATTCGACTGGAGTTGCTGATTTATATTGTGATCTTGTGAGACTGGTACTGAAAGTAAGAAGATGGGCATAAAAATGTTTTTATCCATTCCATGAATTTTTGAACACTGCAATGAGTATTTTCAAAAGAAAACTTTCTGTATTATTAGTTACTTAAAATAAGAAAACAATATTTTATAGAAATTGAGTTTTAAGATTACAATGTTACTTTGACTACATAGTCATCAGTTGTTATTACTGTATTACCTAATTTGTATGCTGCAAGATTTGTTAAGAAATTATTTTTTTTTCACACCAATGTGGTTTTAACTAAAAGGGGGAGAAAAAGCTTCCAGGAGTCTTATTTTTGGAGAGTTAAAGTGAACCTTCAAATAAGATGAAGAAGCAATAAAAAGTGACCACATATTTTGGTTAATTTCCAGTCGTTAGTAAAAGGTCATTATGAGAAAAGTATTAATTTGTGATGTAAATGACAAATTCAGACATTACATTTAGAGAAGAAATTATCATAAATGTAGGGTTGTGGGTTTTTTAATAATTTCTCTTCTTGGTTAGCATTGCTTACAGATATTTTCTTTTGGGGAATTATCAATCTTGTCTTTACCTAAAATGTTTATTCTATCTTTCCATAGTGTTTTGGAGAACAAATTTTTAAAAAAATGTCTTTTATTCTTACTTCCCCATAAGATTTCCTTTTACAATCTAATATAGCCACCTCCAGAGGATTTGTGATCTCCTGTGATTTAATACTTGTATTGTCCTATACATGTGAAGACTGAGACAAACTCTGTGGATGTGGAGTTTAAGCTGCTTAAAATCCAGCTAATTATATGCAGTGTTTCCAAGAGTCTAATGACTTCATGAATGTGTGAATCCAAGTCAAAACTCCAAGGAAGTTATGGGGGATTTCAGAACAGTAACTTTTATTCACGCTTATCTCGGGAACAGAGGTGTGTATTCACAAGGAGAGAGAAGGGAAGATATTGATTTCTTTCGTTCCCACATAATATTGAAGATCTAAGATCTATTTGAAAAGGGTTTTTTTTATTCCTGTTTTGTTTATGAATTATGAAGTCTTATTGCATTTATCCTTCAACATAGTTAGATTTAAAGAATAAGTTGGACTGTGACAAGTAACTAGAAACTGAATTTTACAATTCAGCTTGTAAGAGAGACATTTTGCAATAAAAATAAAAAATAAGAACGTTTGATTATTTTTATACTGAGCTTTTTTAAATGGGATAGTATAGAGTCACTTTGGAGGAAGCAAAGGTAAAGTTTGAGAAATTTCTTTTTTCCTGGATCTGAGATCTCCAAGGTGCCCTTGGCAGAAGCATGGAAAAGTGCACTTGACATTTTGGAATTCGGGTGTGCATGTGTGCCTACATCCAATGCAAGAAAAGGTTGTTTGACCTCCAAAGATGACCAAAAACTTCAACCTTCCTCTCAGATCACCTTAAAAGTAACTTTTGGTAAGTCTGAATAAGCCATTAAAAGCAACGTGTATTTAGTGCCTGTGATTTACTAAACCCTGAGGGGGTGAATGTGACTCACTGACTAAACCCCTCCAGAGAAGGCTTTTGAGGATGGCTGAGGGTGCTGTGCCCATGAAGCTCAGAGTGACCACAGCTATTGCAGAGACTGACAAAGGGCAGCTCTTCTTCCAGATAAACAGCTATCAGCACTTGAGTGGAAAGAGGGGCTGTAAATGCTGCTCCTTGAGTTAGCCAGACCAGCCTGGTGAGACAGAATAGCTCAGCCCAACAGAGAGTATAAAAACTCAGCAACTAGCAAGAGGCTTTTAGAGACTTCTGAACTGGCTTCAAACCACATATTCCTTCACAGCAACTGGGGCCACGTCATGATAGAGACTGGTCACATTGGTGGTGTGATTGGATTGTAATTGTTACATTTTTCTAAGTTTAATTAACATTTGTACTGTGTTTTCAATATATTTTGTATCACTGTGCTAAATTAGAAGTCCCGTGTAACATCAAATGTCTTCCATTAAGCAAAATTCATATTAATGTTCACACTTTGTGTGTGGAAAATCTTAAAAGAACCTGGTCAGAGACTACTGGACTCTGACAGTGTCCAGCTTTCTACACATGTTTCAAAGGAAGAACACATATACAGTTTTTCAAAGGCCTGGAAGAAATTTAGGACCAATTCAGTTAAAGCATGATCTTTCTGTTTGTATCAGCAGCACCTCTCTAGAAGCCACCCTGGTATTAATCATACAGGAAAAAACCAGTTACATCAGCATTTCAGCCTCTACGTAGAGGGGCTAAAAGCTATTCTGGTGGTGTGATTGCCTTAGAAAGGTCTGACATGCCATATAAGAGGTCTCACCAACATTTGAAGGCCCCTGTGACTTTTGTGGGGTTTTTTTTTGTGGATTTATGGATTCATTTTACCAAATCGAAACAAATATTTTCTTGAAATTGTGAGTAGTTTTCAAGTGCAGTTCATTATGTTAATTTGCTAAAAAAATTAAGTGGTACTAGAAGATCATTAATGCAATATTAGTGGAATATATGAAACTACATTTTGCCCAAGCGAGCAGAAAATAAATACTTTAAAAAGGATTTGTTCTATAAAAGATATGATGGTATGAGGTGTATTGTATTTACTGACAATTGTTCCAGACTCAGTCATAAATTAATCTATGAAGTAAATAGGACTAAGATGTTTAACTTCATACAGAATCATGTATTGTGCAAGGGAGCTATCACTCACTGGTTTCACAACAGCTTTTTGCATTATAACTACAAACATAGGGATTATTCCTATCTTATTCTTTATTGTCTGATTCTTATTTTATTAAGTGTTGCTGTCAGGCCACTTGTCACAGGTAGGCCCCATGAGCATACTCATCCCAGGTATCTTCACAGTGTAAACTTTCTGTGATTTGGAGTAGGGTCACCATGTGAAACACTGAAGTCAGAGGTGTCCTTGGATTGTGGATGAACATCTGTTTTGCCATTGCACATTTGCTCAATAAGAGCTACTCCTTCAGAGGCTTGGTGTTGTAGTGCAAGATTTAGCTTCTTGGTCATGGTAGCATGGGCTAACTTGGGAGAATCTTCCCACATGTTCTAAAAGACTAGACATTTATTTAATAAACATGCTTTTCCAGGGCACAGACAACTTGATATATGTTTGTTGTTTTTTCAGTGGTTATATTAGCATTTAAGCCCAACGGATGTGTCCAGAACTTTCTATAGAGTTATCAGGTTTTTAGTTGACTAATATGAATGCTGCTGTAGGCTCTGGTTTCCTCTCAAGTCAGAATATGTCACCAGCTGCTACTATAAACCAGATGGGTGATGGCAGTTTCATCATCAGCGATTTTTGCCTCTTTAAAACTTGGAATTTATTCCCAAATTTGATGTGAATCATGGAATAGAGCAAATTTATTTGTTACTGCTGTTTCGCTTTTTGGTGGCGTGGCTTGAACTCTGCTACCCTGTGATGCATGGGTATTATAAAGTCTTCACAGGCTTAGTCTGTCAGAAGGATACAGGCAGGCAATACAAAACCTCTTGTGCAAGACAACTACTTCTAAAGGAACTGTAGGCTATCGTTTTCCCTCTTTCTTAATGTTTTACAAAAAGTATTTTTAATGTATGCTGATGGTAGATAATCAAGAAAATCTATAGTTTAGGGAAAACGTGCCATATGTCTTGTAATTCCAGCACACAATGGGATATCTCCTTAATGACTTCCTCAGTGCCCCCAATAGTACCTTGGTGTTAGAAGACATATGGAGCCTTTTCCCCTTTACTGTGAGTTTCCTTCCTGCCACTGTTTTTTCTTACAACCTTAATCTGCTTTTAATGTACTGCAGTTGTCTTTTCCTGCCAATAATCTTTTATCCCTTGTTAGGCGACTTCATTACAAATGACAGAACTAGAACTTCTACATTCAGAGTGAGATGAATGCTTAAATTCAACTTTATTTCTCAATAACTGAGCAAAGGGAGAGCTTTGCAGTCTTGGTATTCTGTGTTAAGCTTCACATTGTAAAACCTGTGTGCATCTGGTTGCTGATGGCACAAATGGTGGCACTCAGTGTTCTGTGGTCTCTGTATGCATGTCTGTATAAAAGCTTCTATCGTGGTGCTGGTTGTTGCTGTTGAATGTTTTGTGAAACCCTAGGTACAGAAATACACTTGGTTTGCAGTCTGATAAGTTTCAATAAGTTTAGCTGGTTTACAGGGTGCAATTTGTCTCTGGCTATATAAGAAATGGTATGAACTGCAATCCCAGTTTACAGGATATTTGGGTCTCTTAAGTCTTTTATTTTACAGTCCCGACATACAAATTTCTCTCTGACTAGGAGTACAGCAAGCTATTCTATGTAGAAAATGCAGAAAGATCAGAAAAGAATTTGCACATGTTTTTTTCAAGTTGAGAACAGAGTTCAGATTCTACTCTGATAAATTTATGAAGGGCTAGTCTTACTGATCTATGCTTTTATTCAAAGGATTTTATACAGAAATATTTATAATTGGAAATGTCCTTCTTTGATCCAAAGCCTGAAGAGATCAACAAGACTTTTTATAAGGCTTTGAATCTAGATTTAATGTATCATGTATGAAGGAAAAGATGATAAAGAAAGAGGATTTACATTCTGATATTGAGAAAATTTGTGAATTCTGGAAATATTATGACACTGACTCACAGTCCAGCTGATAGTCTGGTCCTGAGGCAAAGCAGATTTTGATTTTGCACAATGCTGATGCCAGAGCTACAATTTTGCTCTTAAGATTCATAGAAATAATATTGATTAAACAGGAGAAAATAACTGTTGATTGTTCAAAGGTTTTACTGCTTAGGAAGGAGAGTATTTACAGAGAGAGTGTAATAAGATTTATTTTTTAACCTGAGTTTGAATACTGTGGTTGCAGCTGAAATTCCTTATAAGCAAATCTAAAGTTCACTTAATAGAGTTGGTAGAAAAATTTTATGATCACCTAATTTTTCTGATAGATGAAGGCTTGTTGTGAGCCTGTGCTAGTAGAATACACTGAGGAACACTTCATTTGAAGTAGAGGATTATCAGTTACTCTGGGTTTGATTTCAGACTTGAAAACACACTAAATTTTCAGTCACTGAAATTCTTGCAGAAGAGAATCTCCCTTTTTTACATTTTGCACAAGGTGGTCTTGTTTCCAGCCACAGCACAGAAAACTCCTGGTCTCCTGATCTGTGTGAGATTTCCACATACAGCAAATGAGAGAGGGTTGGTTATTATCCAACTGTGGAATTTGGAAGGCTTCCCAGTGGTCTGCTGAATGAAACATTTTTAGATCAAAGCTGGGGAGGGGTTGGCAGGAAGAGGTGATGGTCCATGAAAGTGGTAAGCAGAACTGTCTCATAACCTTCCCTCCTATTGCCAGTAGACTATTTGGATGAAAACAACTGAACAAATTTGACAGATGCTCGAGTAAAACCTTCCTAAAAATGTATCACTTATGAGAGCTCATAAATGAAAGATTTGGTTTATCACATTCTTAGTGCAGGGAAATATTTCTCTGTGTGTGTGTGTTAATAAAGGCTCTGTGGGTTGATTAGGTGGGGGGTTTTGTTTGTTTGGGTGTTTTGAGGTTTTTATTTTTGCTCCTCCCCACCTCCCCCCTTTTGCCTTTTTATGTTTCTTTTTTTGGACTCACATTTTTAAATGGGGGGGGGGGAATCAGTTGCTTATTGTTCATTGAAGTACTGTTTACTGAAGAAAATATATTTCCCTCCCCTCATAGTTACTGGCTGGTCATCACAATTACCAGATGCCAAGCTGTAGAACACAGTTTTCCAGAAAATGGCATCTGGCTTCCTGGCAGAGTCCACAGGCACTTGTGTTGATGGTTTTGGAGCTGCAGCTGGGTCTGGGTGGCTGCTGAGGGAGTATATGGTCCACCCTGTCATTCTAGATGCTATTTACCTTTGGCTCACCTTTGATTCAGAATCATTTAAGCATTTGTGCCTTTTTATAATGCTGTCAAACATTAGTCTTTCAAATGGCTTTATTCACCATTAGGAAGAAGAAAGCCCTTACACATGTCAATTATTTTCTGCATGTGCACGTAAACTAAACCGCTTTATTTATCCATCAAGATGCATAGTACAAACAGGTATTAAGTCATTCATTTAAAGAGAAAAAAGAAGAGAGGGAATCTGATAATCTTTCTGTGAATGCCAACGTGTAATCACACCTGATTGTGTTCCATGGTTAAAGATGCAAAAGACCGAATTGTTGTGTTAAAGCCACTGCCAGTGCCATGGTGTGGCACAAAGGTGTATATATAGCCCTCCATTTGGGAGCACCTGCACCCCTTGTATCCAATATGCACCACACGAGGGCTGGATGAGAATTTTACCCAGTTTTACTGTTTCTGGGATGCCTAATACTCTCCAGAATGATCCAAAACACAAGCACCTCACTATTGGTCAATAAAACCAAGTTCTCCTGATCCAGCTGACAACCTCATGTGGCATGTTGGAAGAACTATCTAACCTCACTCTATTTTACATCCCTGTTGGTTCACATCTTGGATGCACTTTGTGGTAAGCACCACGGGTAGTATGAATAGTATTTGTGCTAAGCAGACTCAACTTCTGGAGCCTCTCTCTTATGGCAAAGGAATTTCTGTTTTTGGCTGAAATACAAGCATTGCATTTCTGCTGTGATGGTGGTGGAGAAACTGGGCTGGGTGTGGCTGACAGCCCTTTTTTCTTTTTCAGACTTGGGACTACCAAGTTTCTGCTCACACGAGAACACCCCTTTCATTTTGTCTGTGTGGCTGATACCAAGATGGCAACTCCCACAGTGATGTTGGTTTATGCAAACATGCAGACGGGCCTTGTTCTGATTTGAACAAGAGCATCTCAGATGCAGAATTATTGCTATTGCATCTCATTGCTAGCCTACAGTGTGGTATTTAAAATGGAGTGGTGGCAAGAATTCAGTATGCAAATCAATTTATTTATAACAGAGTGACCTTCTGTAGAGTGATACTATGGATTCTAGCTGGGAAGAGGGATTCAGCCTCCCTGTGAATGTCTGGCTCAGCGTTGACTAGAACACGCCTTTTGTTCCCCTGCTGGGAGTGACAAAGCCTCTGAGAGCATCCTGTGGGAGATGGTGCCTGCCTGAATTCAATTTGCTTGATGTCCTTTGACCAAGCTTCAAATCACTGACTTGGTATAATTTTTGATAGGCAATGGCTGGGGATGAAATCCCATATGGCCTTTTACATCATTCTGCTTCGTACCTGGGAAAGCAGAAGACTATATCAGTAAAAGAATCTGCAGTGTTCTGACGAACATGAAAAAAAAACTTAGAAATGCTGCACAGTGAGAAACCTTGCAGTGAACTTAACAATATTGCATTCAATTTTATTTTTCTTTTGGTTTTCATACACACATGACCTTATTAAGTTTCTAAACATAAACATATCCCTTTTAAAATACATCTTCAAAGTATACTTGAATTCTAGCCCTATAGGGACTTGACATATCAAAAGAAATTTGCTGACATAAACTGGTATGTAGAGCTTGATCTATTCTAATATATGATTTTAATGTTTCTCATTTTCTTGCCTTGCCAACTCACATCTATCACACACTGTCACATTTAAGTTTCCTAAATTACTGCTTTTAACTTTTTGTCACTTATTCAGCGAAGAGATATATTCTAAAGCTCAGCTCAGCTTTTTTTTTTTTTTTTTTTCCTTGTGATTGTATCTTAATATTAATAGTTTGAAGGGAAAATGGAAATTTTTGCTCAGTTAAGGAGACAGCACTTTTTGATAGGTTCAGGATTCAATATTGTCCTGGTTTCAAATTCAAGACCTGATTTAATTTCCAAGAAAAGCACAGAATTCAGTGAGGCAAATGGAATAATGGCATGTGTGAATGGAGAGGGTGTTCTGAGCATCGTAATTACAAGCAAGACAAAATATATCTCCACTACATCTATTTATCAATGATGGATAGATAGATTCATTTCCTATTGTTTGTAGTACATGTGTTGATGACAAAGTGCTCTGGTAAATTCTGTAGTTTGCAGGATAAGAGGAAATAATAATTACACTCTTCAATCAAACTGCTTTGACCTCAAGCTGACAATTTCAAAGTTGTTTCTTTCTACACTTAGAGCTGGTCCTAAGCACTAAATCCTTTTAGTCAATGAGTGTATTTTAAGAGCTATGCACCTTTAAGGATTCTGGAAATATGAAAATATTTCCAGATAAGCCAATTTTGAAATTAATTTTTTTTAAAAAAAATCCAGTTCTGCTTTAATTTTGATTGTGATTAGAAGCTTGCTGCTTATTTAAATAACATTATCTTTTAGCTGCTTATGATACTGGAGACTTCAGCAGCATTTCTACTATGAGCTGACTTTTTTCTGATGATCATTGCTCAGAGCTTATCATACTGCAAATGTGAGTCTGACATTCAGTATGAAGATAATGTAAAAAATGGCTTTATCATAAAACAAAATAGATTTTTACTTCATAGGGTCTCAGAGCCTCTCAGAGGCTAATTAAAGTTCCATATTGTCGCATGAACCAGAATAATGAATTTAAGACCAAGGTGAACCATTGTGAACCTCTAGGCAGACCTCTGTCATGGCTTGGTCAAAGAGCTCAACGCAGCCACTGTCAGGGCAAGCCCATGGCTTTGTGTGAAGTGATGGCATGATAGAAACACATCCAGAGTTAGTTTCAAAACATCAAATGACAGAGAAACTTCCACATGCCAAAGTAGTCTGAGCTGGTTGTTTGTTACTTGGTAGGTAAAAAAAGACGTCCTTTTACTCCTCTGAATTTGTCCCATCTTAAGTTGTGAACAGGAAAACTCATTGTGCCCCTCTGTGCTAAAGAGCTGCTAATATAAATAACTTCCAGAGACAACTGCCAGCTGGGATCAGCTTAACTCTTAACTGGCTTTTGGGTAAGCTGGGAGAGGTTAGTTTCTTAATCCTCTGATCATCATTTACTGTTTTCAGATGTGATTGCATTCTACTTTCACTTTTCAGCTTATCACCAGTTTAATCAAAGTGTCATCCCCCTCCCAAAATGCTTATTTTCAGTTTGGATTAAAGTCCAGGGAGAATAGGTTGAGAGTTTTGTTTTGTTGTTGTTGGTTTCATTGATTGTTTGGTTTGCTGTGGGTTTTTTTGTTGTTATTGTTTGGGTTTTGTTAGATTTGTTTGGCTTTTTATTTTTAAGACAAAGGAAAACCGAAGTGAAGTAGATGGGTTGGTACCTGAAGAACAAAGTAGTTCAGTTTGTTATTTGTCTAACTAGTGGAAGACAGAATTATTTTGTAGGCTCTGTGGCTAGATTATTTAAAGGTGTATTTTCAAGAGGAATAGGAGGCATTTTTATGAATATTGATTAGATGCTTTTTGGTGTTCTAGGAGCAACGTGCGATTTGTCAGGAATGCTCACTGTACTCATTGGGATCATGTTTCTTTAGTTTTATTGTTTACTTCACATGTATCCCTGTCTGTATTTAATGTGTAAGGAATTACAATAGCAACATTTGCAATGCATGTATGAGACATTGCCTGTCTGTCTTTATAAGAGATATATAGATGTCAGAGGCCCATCATTTGTAATCAGTTTTACACTGGAAAAATGGAAGATGTATCTGTGATGGACAGGAAATATATCAGTGAAACTAATGTCTGAGCTTCTGAAAAAAATCTTTGTCATAAAAGGTGAGAAGATACATTGTTAACAATTGTGGCAGATAGCTTGGTTTCCTTTTTAAAATGTTTTTGCTGCCAAGAAACTGTTTTTTTTTACCTGTATTTAAATGGAAGAATACTTAACATTCAGTGTAGTTAGCTGTGTTGGATATCCTCTGCTGCAGTTTTCTTTTTCAAGGGTATCATTCGATCACCCAGAATGTGAAGTGTTTGTACTTCTGTTCTTTAAGGGGAACAGCACATTTATATTACATAGAAGTCACACTTCAGTGATTTATTTTCCTCTGCAGAAGTATGTATGCAGCACCAGATTAGTTTGCAATAGGATAGTCTCATCTTCCTCTGGTCACACAGGGCAAATGCATATGCATTTGCTAGAAGAGGAATAAAAAATGTAATATAACTAATCTACATTTAAACAAACTGCCCATCTAGCCAGCAGAACCGGTCAGGGGTCTGAGCTGTGACAGGGACCTGGGTCCTGCTTTGTCTTTTCTTCCTCTGAAGCACTAGTATGAATAATTCTTGTATTCATACCTGGCCCTTGAGTGCACTGTGCTCACAGGGTCAGCTCTTTTTCTGTGCCATTGACCAAAGCAAATCCAGCATTCAACACTCAATAAGTTTAGCTTAATAACAGCTATCAAGAATGGAAGGCAATGCTGTTTGTTTATCACAGTTGTAGTAAGGTACAGTAGTGTATAAGATGCTAGATGGGTCCTGTGCCCTGTCCTTGTCCATCACATGGTTCATTATGATCTTTGGCAAGTCCTAATGTTTTTCAGCTGTTGTTGAAATTAGTTGGACACCTTAATAGTGTGCTTTTCAGTTCTGTGATATTCAGTTTAGGCTTTTTTATAATCTGTAGAGCTCAATTTGAAGATTAGGCAATGAATGAGACTGTATAAGTACATTGGATATTCTCCAAAATGTTTATAACCTGTCCTTTGTAATGAACCTTTACCATTGCACTGGAAAATGCTGTTGGTGCAGGCTGGATCACATTGCCTTTTCTGAAGATGAAATCGGTCCCATATCCAGTCTGCCATCCTCCCTCATTTCCTCCTGAAGTTCACCACTGCATCTCCATTCACTTCAGCAGCATTGCTCCTGATACACTCCACTGCAAAGAGAGAAGTGGTGCTATGAATTTCTTTTTGGTCTTTGAAATAAGTTTGAAGGTATCTACTGGGAATACCATGATGTCAGTTCTAGGGAAAAGGTTGAAACTTGAGCCTTAAACTCATAAGAAGTTTAGAAATTGTGAGGAACAAGAATCCTGAAACTTCTGAATCAGAAAATCACACTTGAAATGAGATGACTGCATTCTGATTTTTGGGGGAACATTTATTTAGGTCAAATGAACTTAAAGCATAGTGAAACCAGTGTTAGACAAGAGGTAATGACCAAAGTAACTGTCAGTTGAACTCTCTAGTCAGTGCTGGAAGAGGTAAGTATTTCTAGAATGCAGCAGTACATGCTAACAACTCTAGTTCTTGTGTGTTTGAGTTTCCTTTTAAATATTTATTAGTATCACTTCTTTTCCTCCTCTATTCTCTTGATCTGATACGTTCTTGCCTTATATCAGATATTGGCTTTTTTCTCCCTCTCTGATTTCTTCTCTTCCTCTTTATTTATGGCATTGGATTTTGTGAAATCATCCATGAGGGGTATTACCTAGTTCTGTGGGAATGCAAACACTTGAAGAGCATTAGCTTCAGCAACAACTGAAAATTCCAGTATATTTGTCATTCATACTAACAGAGAAACTAACTAGACTTACTATATGAGCTGTCTTGTAAGAGTGCACCGAGTCTTTGGATCTAATATCCTCAACCTGGTATCTAAGCCTACTTAATCTAGTAAATTTCTTACTGGTGTTTTAATGATCAGATAAACATGTTTGTGTCAACTATGAATTAAGTTCTTAATCTTTTTCTCACATGAGCTTTATCACACTTTCCAGGATGAAAATCCCCTACTTCTTACCAGATTTTTCTTCTGTAGTAATACTGCAATGTGATATAAAGTTCAGTCCATAGCTGTGTCATATATTTTAGGAAACAACGTCACAAAGTAATTTACTTTTAACTTTTCGTTCCAAGAGATAATTTAATTTTGAGTTAATTAATCAGATGTATCGAATTGTTATTATCATAGAAAAGTGCAAATTAATATGTGCTCCATCACTTAAAAGTTCATCTCAGTTAGTAATGTATTTACAGTTCCATACAGACTGAATGACCGTGGACCTCTTAGTAGGAAACATCTGATAGGATTGGAGAGAAGTTTTCAGCAAGACTAAATGTTGAAAAGGCAGAACTTCCACCAATGAATACAGAAAGACATCCTTCATTATTCTGCGTAGAGGGGTTTTGTTGTTGTTATTTTTAGGTTGTTTTCTTTTGTTAACACAGAACTATGTATCAGAAAGGCTTCTGATTGAATGTTTTTTATGTTATTCTTGCCTGACAAGGCAGCAAGCAAAACATCTTTCAGTGGAGTGCAGTGGCTTTGTTTTCCATTGCTAAATGTTGGACCTATGGCCAACATACTTTATAGAGAGCTTTTAAATGTCAGTTGTTCTACCAGGATTTGGGGCAAGGGGAGGGGGTAGTATGTTGCAGCACCTGTGTTCTAAGTTGGAAGACCTATCTTGAGCTCAATGGGTGTGACGGATCCAAATAGGAGGAAAGAGGCTAATATGAGAGGCAAAGGGGCACAGCTCTTCTATTTGCTAATTTGGAGAGCTATTTATATAAGCGAATGACAACTGACACTCTACAAAGGAATGACTTCTAATTGCTACTACTGAGCTGGGTGAAGCTTTTTTGTTGTCTTTAAGAACATCTATTTTCTTCTAACAATGAAGTCTGATCCTCCATCAGCTTAGGAAAAATGTCCATCAGCTAAAGTTTTTGCAGTATTTGTTCTCAAGTGTTTAAGACTGTGGAGAGTGCAACTTAGATAGCTTGCCTGACCTAGTTACCCAAGTTTTAGATGTGTTCTCTGAGACATATTCAACAATGTCTCTTCCCTTTGATTTATTAATTTCATTACATCTTTTGGAAGGTAATTACAGATCTGTCAATGAAGTCATAAAATCATCATGAAAATTCTTCTGTGCAGCAGTTAGAGTAAATACCATGACCTCTTTTTGCGTTCAGCTTTCCAAACCAATTTTCTGATCAGAGTTGTACGGTCAGACATATCCACACAGCAGTCCAGGTAGCAGTTTGGGTGAATGTTAGTTCAAGCCATCATTTGAGGTCTCCATAATTATTTGAAATACATACATCTCTGTCAAAATTCCTCACCAGTTTTGGGGTTTTGTTTTTCTTTTTTTTTTCTGTGTTTTTTTTTTTTTTTTCAGCTGTACACAATTTTTATGTACTTAAAGCTGCTGCCTTTGAAAAACATGCCAGTTACCTTTGTAGATTTAGGCACAGAACTAATTAATGTGATTTTTCCCTGATGATTCTCTTCTGAAAAGAGATGCAAAAGAATAGAGACGTAAACTGAGACATCAATTGAACAGATTTCTTTTAAATTTCTTTTCTATCAAGGATATCCTTGTGGTTTTACCATGCAAGTTTTAGTAGCACCTTTGGTATTTTGGATGAGATAGTATAAGAGCACTGTGCAGTAGCAATGTTGTATCGTTGTTCCTGTGGTGCCTGTGCAAATGAGGATCAGTGATTTTTAGGGGACTTTATTTTATTTTCTCCAGCAGTCCTAGTCTTTATTTTAAACAGCTGGCTTTAAAGATAACACAGGCAGTGTGTTTTGATACAGAGTGATACTTACGCTTTTTAATTAAATTAAGCTGGGTTGTGAAACCTGTATTCAGATGGTGATTAAACAGAAGTAAAATTTAGCTAAAATACTGTGCAAGGTGAAATTCAACAGTGTGATTTCCTCCCTCTTCTTTGCACCTGGAGCTCCAGGTGACCTCCTTGTCTATGACTGTGTGTGTGGATGCTGGGGCAGGATGTGGTAGTACTGCCCGTGGGATAACGGAGCTTTGGACCTGAGCTGGTTTTGCTGCCTGTGGAATGTCAGTGGAGGGGACGTGGCACAGCCCTCAGGTTACCATCCATCAGATCTTTAAGCACTCTGCCCTTCTAAGCTAGAATCTGAATGCTTTCTTCTTCCTCTTATCAGTAGAGTTGGAGTCCAGATGCTGAGAGTAATTTTTCTATAGTTAATGATATTTCCCCAATACCAGCATTATTTGAGGCTGAATGATTCATTTTAGTAAAGACTAATGTCAATAACTGTATGAGATTATATTATTTAGCTAATTCTTCAGAACTTTGCTCTTAAAAAAAAAGACCCAACACTTTTCACTTGCACAGTAGAAATGGATGGTTCACTTACCAGTTTTTCCCTTTTGAAATGTTTTAAAACCATAAACAGTTCCTATCAGTGTCAGTTTAATGAAGCAGATAATGTCAAAATATTTTCAAGTTTGTCATCACCTCCATGCAAATGCAAGTGATGTTACACTCAGAGAGGCTGCACACAAAAGCAGCTACAGGTTCATTGCAACTCTGAGTGGTTCAACCCTCTACAGAGCAAAAGGAAGACAATATGAGTGTGGTCTTCAAATGTATGTAGAATAAACAAATACCATTGTTTCTGAGCCTCAGTGTTTAAATGACACTTCTGGACAACATCTGCTCCTCATTCATACAGACAGATAAGTTTGAAACTTAAGACATTTTGGCACTATTGCATAACTGTCAACAGAGCAGCAAGGAGAACGTCAGTCTATGTCCTGGTTTTGGCTGAGATAGAGAAAACTTCTTTCCTAGTGCCTGGTATAGGTCTGTGGTTTGGATTTAGGATGAGGATAATGTTGATAACACACTGATGTTTTCGTTGTTGCTGAGCAGTGTTTACACTAAGTCAAGGACTGTTCAGCCTCTCACCTCACCAGCAAATAGGGGGGGGTGCACAAGAAGCTGAGAGGAGACAAAGCCAGGACAGCCGACCCCAACTGACCAAAGGGACACTCCAGACCATACGATGTCATGCTCAGTATATAAACTAGGGGGGAAACCCATCTGCTTGAGAACTGGCTGGGCATCGGCCAGCAAGTGGTGAGGAATTGCACTGTGCATCACTTGTTTTGTATATTCTAACTTATTTGTTATTATTTTGACTTCTTTTTCTGTCCTGTGAAGTTTTCTTTTTCTCAACCCGTGAATTTTACTTTTTTTTCCCCCAATTCTCTCCCCCATCCTACTGGATGACAAAGGAGTGAGCCAGTAGCTTTGTGATGTTTAGTTGCCTGCTGCATTAAAGCACAACAGTATACTAGATTAACAAAACTCAGGCTCTGATAGTAGATGCTGAAATATATGTTTTGACATAGAATTTGTTATTTAAAATGCAAAGAATAAAAATAACCACGAACACCCACAACAGTGTTTTAAACTGCTTGCTCTAGAAATGTGGAGAGAGAATGGTCCCAGTTTATTGTCTAAAAGAGAAAATTCAGGTATGGGACTGGAAAAAAACCCATGGTTTTCTGACGTTTTTCAGACCTGGCCTGAGGACAGTTCAGGCTGTGCTGGTAAGTGCTTCTATAAAAGATGCTTAGCTGCCTACGTTGTAAAGGGCCTCTGCAGTCTGGAGATCTCAGTGGTCCTGCGGTTGCATCTGCCTCAGATCTAGCCTTTCCAGGTG
>NW_008581088.1:0-18668 GCF_000691845.1 Merops nubicus | reverse complement strand
TGCTGTGAACCAATCCAGCTTTTGGAAATTGGTACCAGATAATGAATGGATTTATTTATATCACCTCAAGGTATCAACCTATTACTTTATTTTTGAGCAAGAGAGAAAGATAAAGAAGACAGCCAAACAAAGAGCATTCTAGCAGCAAAAAGCCTGGCCCTAGAAATATTAATTGTTATAAGAAGAAAACACACAGCCCTTTGTTTTCTTCTACCCTTTGGAAAGATGCCTTGAGCCACTGTAGGAAGTGACCTTAGATCACTGTAGGTAAGCAGCGTCCTATTAGATGCACACTGAAGTTTATAACTATTCATTTACAGATTACAGTTCTCCTATTAACTGGACAGTTAAAAACTGTTTAATAGTTTCAACTTGGAATAATGTATTTTTTGCCCTTTTGAGATGGCAAAGAGTTTATCAGAAAGTAAAACTGCCACCTTGGCACCAGTGCTAGATAATCTGCAGCAAGAATCGGGAATTTACATGCCTGAGTTGAAGTGTAATAGCTAGATACATACAGGTGAAATCATGTTCTCTTGAAGAGCATCACTTTTTGGCTGTGGACTTTGCAGAGAGACTTTCTGTTATGCAGCTTTGTGGATGTGATCCTGGCAGTTTGGTTCCTCTAAGCTGGCAGCTCTTTACCTTAGCTGTTATTGTAGAGTACAGTTTTTACAAAAATACATAAGGACTAGTGATGAGAGATTTAGGGCAGCAAAGCTGAAAGGTAGATTTCCTCATTTTGGATGAAAGAGAGAAGGAAAGGGAAGGACATGTCCCTCCCCTGTCTTTTTGTCTGGAGATAGGAAGAGTTCCTCAGAAAAAAAAAAAAAAAAAATTAAAAATTGCATATTTGTTTTGTAAACAGATCTGAATAGTCCAACAGGGGCCAGATATTACTGGAGGACCAGATAGTATCCTGACCATGGAGAAAAACTGTAGCAGTAGGTCTTATAGCTATGCACTGTCTGAATCCCCATGATTTAGCTATTTTTGACTTGCATTATGTGGTGTGCAATTTTCTAGTGACTTGTATGGGAGAACTCGATCACAAAGTGATAATATAGTGCCTTTAGAAAATGCTAGTGGTATTTTTTGAGATTTTTCTATGGGCTTCTGAAAACAATACAGTGTATGATGGGCTACCCATAGCTACCTTGAAGTATTGTAGTCATCTTAAGTAATCTTTTATCTATAGCAGATTGTAGTGTCAACTGCAGACAACACAAAATGCTTCCAACTGGTGGTGGCGTTACCACAGGGAAAGCCACGAGGGCAGAGACATCTTCTCATATAACTTAAACATGAACTAAATATGGTAGAGCAGGAAATTTACAAAACCTCAACACAGAAAGGAGCCCTTTTTCCTTATTAATCACTATGATGCAGTAGGTAACCATTTTGTTCAAGTAATAGATGAGATTATTGTAAGATTATGCAGTCACTCAGTTTTAATCAGCTGAGTGGGAAATCTCTGCTTCCTTATCAAAGGGCAGTAGATGAAAAGCGACGTCTCCACAGATCATTATGAAGGTAGCCTTGTATGAAGGGACCACTCATCTCCTCTCTTTCTAACTAGAACTGCTACTGAGGGAGTTATGTACTGGGTGAAAATGCCTTGATTAAAACAGACTGAAAACTAAATATGATTACATTGAGGGGATACAGAAATGGTTTATATTCATTTGGTATCATAATGAGTGCATAAAGTGAAACAAAAACAGTATAAAAAAGTTCAGCTTCCTGATGATTTGTCTGAAATTACAAATTAAAATAAATCTATTCTTACAGGCACTGGACAGAAACTTTTTTTTTGGATTTCTGTACAGTCTGTGTAGTTAAAAAACAAACAACCAAAACCAAAACAAACAAACCCTCAGTACAATATGTACACTCATTCCACTGAGGAATTTGTTGTCTCTTTCTTGCTAGGAGATAAATATTTAATCGATGGCATAGAAAGAGATTTTAAAAGTGAAAGCTTTGTCTTCTTATACATAAAATCCGTACTGCAGAAGTATTGCAGATGGCTGTTCTGTATTCCAACACAAATCAGAATGTTTGGATCACATATTTGTTCTTAGAATTGGACAGTTAGACCTACATACACAACTTTGGAGTCTGCAGTTCAACAAATGTTGGAATAAAACAAGCATTTAGAGAAAAGACAATATTTTAGACAATATAGGCCAAACTATGCATACTTTACCACTACCATTCCACTGGTGGAATAAAGAGATGTACAAAATCTCAAACCATGTAAGTGTAGTGGTTTTAAGCTCATCTCTGGCCACTTATTATGCTAAATAATGACAGTTCATCTGCAATGCCAAAACGCTCCCTTGTGTTTTTTAGGTTTTTTTTTTCTTCATTTTCATTTGGATGTAACAGCCAAATTCTGTTCTTAATTACAGCTGACTATCTACAGTGACCTCACAGAAATTGTTTCAAATGACTACCACTCTAAGTGAAAATACGAATTTAACTGAGTATCCCTTTCTTTTGATGCTGGATTGCTTATCTCTAGTGAACTTCTTTACCTAGTTAGTTGGCTTCTTTTTATTATCTACAGCCATAGTTTCTAAGAGCCTTGTGGAAGATTGTTGTGTCCTTGTGGGCTGCCCTTGAGCAAAGCATCAAAACTCTCTTGCTGCGAGAGCTGGCAGGCTGCAGTATGGCATGCTCTGGAAATACATCCCTTGTGTCCAGCAGCAGATATGGAGGGTGGGCTTTGCAGCTCCTGCTATAGTCATGTACCCCACCAGGTTGTGCTGTGGGAGTATTTCAGGCCCTCTATTCTCTGACGTTCTCCTCCATGCCCAGCACCTGAGGAGGTAAATAGCCAATGACGTCCCATGTGCATCAGGATTTAATTTCTTGTGGAAGTCAGAGGATGCACATGTGTTAGTATTTCATTTGTGGTAGGACCAAATGTATTTGTACTAAAGATTTAGGTCAGGGCAGCCTTTTCTTAAGAAACACGAGTGAGAAAAATTTTCAGGACGGGGACTTTTCTTCCTTTTCTAGTTCACAGCTGCTGCACTCCATGTACCTCCTGTGATAACTTCTTCAATCTGAAAACTGGCTTCTGCAGATAGATTCTTCAATGAAGATATTCTGATCGCAAGATGTTAAATGTGTGTTGTACAGCTCTGACAGCTGGGGCAGCAACAACATGAGAAAGTGAACTCTTGCTCTGCTTTTTGTGCAAGTCTCAAAGAGATTTTTGTTTGTTTGGTTGGTTGGTTTTTTTTTTTCTGCTAGGCCACTCAGGTAAACCACAGCTGTATAAACACCAGAGCAAATTCTACTGTCATATTCCAGGCCATACAGAAAATTATTACTTGATTCTAAATTGTTAGCCTCACAGTAATAAGCAACAGTTTCTCACTGTGTTTAATTTTTTTCTGCCTACACCTGTTTCATATGTTAGGGATATGCTGCTGTTTCCCAACAGTCTAACACAGTCTCCACTGACTTCTCACTAAATTGCACTCATTTCTCTTGGAAACTTTGGGACCAATAATTTCTTGGAAGTTGTTACAGAGTCAGGAAAATCATGTTTTGGAAATTTAAACCATTTCTGTTTTACTTTCTCATAGGATTGTCAGTAAAACACTGGATGTTAAGGTTTACTTTACGTCTTCACACAGACAAAGGATTCCCATCTTGTAATCACACACTTTATCAGTTATGTGGTGGGATGACCTTGTCTGTCTGCCAGATGCCCACCCAGCCACTCTCTCATTTCTGCCTCCTCAGCAGGTTTTGGGGAGAGAATGAGATGGAAAAGCTCATGGACCTGGGCAGGGTTTTGCCTCTTCTCCTACACCTTCTCCCAGAGGCACCAGCAGCCTGGCTGAGGGCTCAGCCGTGCCCTGTGGGACGGTGAGAACCGGCAGGAACCAGCTGGAACCGGCCGTGCCCGGCGCGAGGCAGCCCCAGCCCCCCTAACAGTGGCCCCGCTGCCAGCGCCTGGACACGTCGCGCGGTTCCGGAGCTGCAGTTGTACCTTGAGTTTGTTTTCTGTCCTTGGCAGCCGTACAGCCAGCAGCTCATTTGGCAGACACACACCTTCCCTTCATCTGGCTACTTCGGTATTAAAAGTTTACAGTTTGTACAGGGCACATCTGTTGCACAGGAGGCTCCTTATAAGCAAACACTTCTGCTTAGGCTTTAAGGCCTCACATGTTTAGCTTTGATGTATTATTTAATTAACTTGCCCTATAAGATTTCTGAAGAGCTGCCATTTGAGCAATTGCAGCCAAGTAAGGTTTTTTTCCCGTGTCTGTGGCAGTATCTTGTTCCAGTGCTCCAGACCTGGGAAGACAGACGTGTATACGAGGTAATATTTCATTTCACAGGTTCCATAACTTGCGTTGTTAATGCTTCATAACATAGGATGTGCTGTACAGCCTACAGCTAATGAGTTACATGCCGCAGCCCCTGAACCTATACGGACTTGCCAAGCATAGAACAGGGTGTCATTACAAATGCTTACATAGATCTTTTTGTATCTTATGCAGAGATTATAAACAAGCTGTGTGGCTATGTTCTTGAATACCAGAGGAGGAGTTATTAGTCCCAACAGCAGAGCCTACCATCTTTGAAATGAGAACCTGAAATCAAGTTGACCCGTCTGACTGTCCTGGCTTTGCAATGATCAACAGCTTTAGTGCCTTTTAGATGTTTTGCTGCTGCAAAGATGCTTATTTTTGCTTGCCCATTGAGTTTCCTATAGCACTTTCAAATAATGACAGAAATAACTGTTCCAAACATCAACTGGGTAGGTTAATAAAGAACTTAAAAAAAAAAAAATCTTCCCTCATAAGACAGGGATAGAGCAGCCTGTAGCAGAACTGCCACAGTCCAGCAGTACCTGGGGCTGTAGGGTTTCGGTTCCCTCTGCTGCTGCTGTGTTCCTGCAGCATACTTATGGGCTTCTGATCCCCTGCAATATTTTGATGCAGAAGCATTTCACTTAATAGGCAGAGATGGATGACAGACTTTTGGGACTGGGGTAGGAGATTGTTATTTTGTAGTTTACCAACCAATATTCCCTTCTCGCTAGTGATAATTCGTGAATGTTTCTGCAAGCTTACAGTGTAGACTTTCTGCCACTACAATAGGGTGTCATTTCACTGCAAACGGCAGGGTGAATCATGGTAAGTGCAGCATATCCAGCAGAACAAGTAGTTTGCTGACTTAGTACTATCTGTATCTCATGATAGGCAGGTAACTAAAGCAATTTTTCCTAAAGAAGGAGTAAAAAGCTAAAATTGCTTTTTCTTTATTCCCTTCCTCTCTGTCTCCCCCCCGCCTCCCCGCTGCCCATGATGATTAGACAAAAGCCAACTAAAGGCGAGAAAAATAATCATTTCTGGCAGACTGAGTGCTGCCTGAGTCATCAATCCTTCACAAAGACCTAGGGCCCACTTCCTTTTCATTTTATTCCTTTGGCTTTTAGATTTATAATGTTGTTAGGAAAAAGAGATTCAGCCTCTTGGTCTATAAGAACCTGCTTAAACATAAAGAGGCATTTACTTACAAATAGCACTGTATTGCCTATGCATTTATCTTGACAGTCCAGTTTAATTTATAAAGTATAATGTGCTTGTAACTCAGCCTGAGAAATGTAGTTTAGCAAGCACTATTGACTTACTAAATCTCCCTTCTCCCTCTTATTGTAAATCTGATAAACCTAAAGAAGCATTCTGGGTACTAGAGAATCTAAATATTAAAGCACGGTTCTTCAAGATGATCTTGATAGTACTTCACTTAAAACAGCAAGTTGAAGCCATAGTTTATCCTATTGTGAAGTGGTTTAATCTTTCCTTGATCATTTCTCAAAGATGTGGATGTGCTGTACAGTAAAATTGCCAGATTTGTGCTGAATTGCAGCTTTAGAACCCATTATTCTGAAAAGGTTATCTAAATTGAATGGCTTTCAGATGACTTGTAAAGTCATTAGAAGACTTCCAGCCCTTTATGTGTTTGACCGCACAACCTGATGTGATTCATACACACTCAGAGGTGCAAGCTTTAAATCTGTTGTTTGCTCACTAATTTGCAAAATGGAAGTGTGTGTTTTCCCATTTCTGACAAAGGAAGTGTAACGTTTTATTTTAGCTTGGTGCTTATATACAGATCAGTTATGTAAATCCCATAACAATGATCTATTTCCCATATAAATAGTGCCAGGAAGGTAGAAGGTTGTAGCTGAATCATAAGGTTATAAGCTTAAACACAGACTTCCCACCCTGAATGCCTGAATCCTCTTGCCCTAACGCTTTAACTGCTTTTCGATTCCCAGTGAAAATGAACATTCCAAGTTTCAAAGAAATTTGGTTCCAAATAAATATATGTATTTTTATATTTGCTATATTTCTTGTGGAGATTTAACCCTTGTCTTAGCAACAGAATTAGATTTTGTTGTGATTTTTTTTTAGTATGCTCAAAAGTAGTATAAAACACTTGCCTTCTCTTGTTCTGCTTTGTGATATGACAACACCTAATGAGAGTGTTTTAAAAAGTGGTTCTGGCAAATGCTTTATTTGGCTTTTATTACTAGATCTTATTATTTATACTTCACCTTTTCAAAATTCCAAAATATGTTTTCATTAAAAGTTTGGGTCGGGGGATTATGTAATATTTTACCTGTTGGTTAACTAATATGAGAAGTAGTATTTTTCCTGTGTTGTTAAAAATAAAATTTCCAGCTGAACTACCTCATAAAAATATGCTCTCACTCTCTGATTATGCAAGAGATTAGGGAGGCACCATTTCTACCTGTCTCTATATTCTTAACATCATAATATTCTCTCCTGTGACTCTCTTCTCTATTAAGGTTTCTCTTAATAACTTTCTTCAACATGACTTTTATATCCAGTTCTTTCAGTCAGTTTTTCATTACCCACCTTGATCTAGCAAGATGTTTTGGAGAGATTATTCTCACACAAATGAGAGAGGATGCTGTCTGTGGACAGATGGCTGAACAGTCCCCTGCACTAAATAATACTGTCCCAAGCCTCTCTTTCTCCAACTGTGCACCTTCCACTAGCACAAAGGATGAATTTATGCATTATCTGTATTTATTATGGCAATATCTTTGTGTTCAGGTAAAGCTTCTTTAATCACTGTGATCGTGGGTAGAAATGCCCTTAATGTTGTACACAGCTTTTATTCAAACTGTGGACCCTATAACTTTAAGATGAAAAAGCAATTAAACCACCATGGTTTTCTGGTTTTGTTCTTGAGTTAGATTGATGTAAATTCTGAAGTACTTGAAAGATCTTAAGTTTGCTATTCATACGTACACAAAGGACACTCAAGATGAGGATGGACTTTGTGCACTTGACCAAGAAAGCAAAGGCAGGTTCTGATCTCTACTATTGATTTTGAACACATAGGAGCTGGCTAATTTACAGATATTTTTTTCAGGAGAGCCTGTAAGTCAGCAATTTTCTTTCTGAATCAAATAAATAGTAGTCTAATTCTCACATAAATCCTGTGCTCTAAATAAGTGGAAAAAAAATCACAAGCTATTCAACCTCATCGATTGCCACATTACATTATAGGGGAATTGGAGACAGAATTTTTGTGTTGACTGTGATGTAAGAAATGCTCTGCAGCATAGAGAGGGTGGCTGCAGGTAGTGAGAAGGCCAAGTACAAATGCAGGACTTCTGTGTAGTGTGATAAACTCCAAAGTTTCTAAAGCCTTGAAGAGGAGTCTGTAGCAATGTTTGTCATCTATTGCTCAAGCCATTGATAGTGATTTCTAAACTCAGTATGGAAAAGAATGTTTCTTGTTTTTTTTTTTTTTCTTGAAGCCAGTCAGGTAGAGAAAGAAAGGTAACAAGGAAATGATTATTCATTTAAAAGTTATCTTAAAGGAAAACATATCATCACTTTGGAAAGATTTATAAGTTCTGAATTAAAGATTCAACAAAATCTTAGGCAACTTCATATCTAGGAATGATTACCAACAAGAAAACAATTTAAACCCAAACTGTGTAGAAAATAGATTGTGATTTGGCTTGAATGCAATGTACTCAAAGTCATTCACTGAGATGAACAGTTGCAGTGGGTTAAATTCTGACTTGGATCACAGCTCAGCAAAAGGTGGTTTGCATTAGCATGTCCTCTCCTCTCCAGCCACCGATTAAAAAAACGAGCTTGAGAAAAAGAGAGTGTGAAGAGTATTGATGTTAGGCCAGCTGCAGATTGGTGTCACTCCCTCTGCCTCCAAATCCTTTCAATGAGACTGATTCCCTTGTATTTTCCCAACTCTAGAGGGAAAAACAAAGAAACTGAGATATAATTTTATAATAAGCCAATTCATGTACGTGTTTGGTATCTAGTGATCTGTACTGGCTGTGGTTAGGAGCAGAATGACGATGAATTTCTGGCTAGATATTTCTACTAGGGTGGGCCCCTAGAGACTCTCATTAGGCAGCAGAAACTGGACAGGCTTGTGGAAGCAATCAGCTGATGCTTAGAGGATTTAGACATGGAGCAGAGAGAAGGTTGACCAGAGTTAGCTCTCACTAAGCTAGTCCAGGCACTGGAAGCACTAGAACTACAGCAGGGTTCAGTGTTGGGTGGGCTAGCTGAACCACCCAACAAGCCACTGCTGGTGGAGCGCCGTGGCTCAGGTGGTGCTGCGTTGCTCTGCACCCTGCAGGCACCCAGATGAAACCTGTCTCCAAAAGGGCTCGCTGGCGAGGCCAGCAAGAGCTGCCGAGTGCTGAGCCCTTAGGAAATGTGGGCCTTTGATTTTCATGTGATTTATTTGACTTAAGATCAAGATATAAAATAAATCACTTTTACGTTTTCTTCGCAGTACAGCTGGAATCTACTTGTGCATGTTATCCATGGCTGCTCTCTGACGTTTGTGTGTTTATTATGCACAGCAATTAAACACCCCTTTTTCCTAGACAAATTAGAGCTGTGCGAGTTTGTGATTCTGCTGGCAGGCTTACAAATCTTGCTGTGCAGAGCTCACAGTGTTTTCTAATTTTTCTGTGTCATGATGCATCTTGTATGACTAGGGTTGTTTCATTTTCATAGCAAAGCTATAATGATTTCATACTGATTAAGTGGAAATAATACCAACCTCTATAGCTTCTTTGCTTTGCACCCTTTGCTTAGATTTCAGAAGGCTGCACCAAAAATGCCTCCTCTTACGCAGAAGAGGATGAAATGTGTTCTCTAAATGTATATGCACACATGTACAAGGTTGTGTATAGTGGCATATATTTTGAGCAAAAATTTGTATGTATATATGCAAGATGTAATGCATAGGTAATTGCTGCTCGCTGTTAACGGAAATTTGTGATTGCACCACTTGCAGCATGAGCACCAGAATACCTTTAGCTGCAGTCCTTTGCTGAATAACGTGTACACTTCTGTTTTTGCTGGGACAGAATCCCAGACCAGCCATGGTCTGCAGGCCACTAGAAGCTTGGGGTGAGCCAGGAGCTTAAGCTGGGAGGGACAAAAGCCAGGGCAGCTACCCAGGGTGGCTGCAGGTGTATCCCAGACCAGAAAACTCACAATCATTATAAAGGGGGAAGTTTGCTGAAAATGGGGGCTCCTCTTGATCCTCCTCTTCCTGCTTTCTTTCCTCCCCTGGAGAGGCTCGTTCACCATTCTGCTCCCAGGGGCTGCCTTTCCATTTATTGTGACCGCCATACACCCACTGGGCTGAGGATAATTTTATTTGATTCTAGCATTGGTATTAGTTTAGCTGTTTCATCAAATCCACATGCATTTCACTCTGTGGGTCACCTCTCTGCTTCCTGACGCCCCTCCTCAGCTGGGGAGGGGTCATCAGGCGATAGAGGAACAACTTAAATTTATCCCTACTTGGGCTACTTGGTAGTTCAGCTCTGGCAGGCCACCAGGCAGAGAGCTGTTGGGCTTACACTGCCAGCCTGACTGTATGTTGTTTATCAGATAGGCTTCTCCTGTAAACCTCCCCAGTTCCTATCAAAAACACACTGAAGTCAACACATTCCCACAAAATGTTTTGATCTTTACATGTGGAATATTTTTCCATCAGAAAACCCACTGGAAGTGTTCCAGTTTTTTTCCCTTAGTTTCCTAGGAGAACTGAAGTGAAAGTAATCATCATTTAGTGAGCGTTTGCTGTGATAAAGTGTGAGATGCTTCAGAAGGGAAATTCTGTGTGTTGCAGAATAATGATACACTACTTGGTATCACTGATAATCCTCTTGCAAGCTCTCAGTATCTTGCAGGGGCCACTTTGCATGCTCAGTTCCAGAACTTGACTCCTACAGCTGCTGAAATCTTTTCTTAAGTTGTATGTGCATCTCGCATTGCATAGATGAGAAATCAACAAGGAGAAATTCTGTTTGTCAGCAGAAGAAATTAAGGTCCTCCAGACCAAATGATAAAGTCTGTGTACCACAAAATATTTTTCAGAAGATAAATTTTACCACTGTGTTGTGTATGTTTATGGGAACTGTCTTCATCTTATGAGATTGTATAAGAGAGAAAGAATGGAAGGAAAAAGCCGCAAATGAGTTACCGAAGTGATGAGAAAATGGAGAGAAAAAAGACGCGATGCAAAAGAATAAAAGTCTCATTTATCTCCTTGCACCCACTTCATTTGGACGTGGGTTAGTAAGGTTTGCAGAGGAATGAGAGTGAAGAGTAGGGATTTTTGCAAGCTGCAAACAAATGAGAAAAGGGTAGCTGAAGAGGGGCAGGAACTGCTCCACCACCACTGACTGCATCCAGGAACCATTGTTCAGTTTGGTTTAAATTCCCAGGGGCAAATGCACTGTGTTTATGGGAAGGGCCCTGGAAGCAGTCGTGGAGAGGCCAGAGCCCATGTGGGTAACGGCTGGCGAGGAGCACCCAGTCTGCAAAAGTGTCAGCAGAGTTCATCTTTTTCTTCTTTCTCACAAATAAAAGGCAGCAGCAGAGAGGGCAGATAATCTTCTCCAGGCTTAATGCTCTGGAGGCAAATATTATTTTCCTTCCTATAGTACACCAGCTGAAAAGATGTTTTTCTCCTTGAAGTTGTAATTATATATGCCACTGTTATAGCAAACACCAGAGCTTGACTGAAATGTTTTGGCATCGAGTACTGTGAAAGGATGCGAGTTTGGCAGGCTCTGTGCTCCTTCCATACCAGACTAGGGCCAGATATGTGGGGCTGGGACGCTCCTGCAGAGGCAAGGTGGAACTTGGATGTGACCACGTAACTGCTCAGACTGTGCATAAAGGGGAGAATTGATTATTGAGTATAAGACACACTGAAGCATAACAGGGTCTTGGCCAAGGAGCTGTGAGAAGGGAAATGAGATGGGCAGCTCAGGAATGTCATCAGTCATGGGTACCAGTTCTTGACAGAGCAATGGAAAGCACAGAGCAGAGCCTTCTGCCTTGCCTGGAGGAAGGAGCTTTCCTTCTTTCACAAACTGCTTGAACCATATGATGGTGTCCCTGCTGCTTCTTTGCCTTCAGCTCATGGAGAATCTGTTGCTGCTCTTGCTGTGGCTCCACCTCCCTTTTCCTCTACACAGCCCTTACTGATGTCAAAATCAGAAAAAAAAAAAGTGCTAAGGAGAGGGCAGCAATTGCTTGAAAACATACATTTGCTGAAGGATCAGGTTACCATTAGCCCCCCCCTAGATTCTCTGAAGTTTGCGACAGTCTGAATTTGAGAAAGAATTATGGTTTGGAATCAATATAAATTCCTAAAATTATGTTGTATGTTTTTGTTGAACTTCATGAGTTTATGGAAAGAAATGAAAATCCAGAATAAAATACTGCAGTGTGCCACACAAACCCCAAATATAGTTGTAACTGAGGTGATTGCGTTTATAAAAATACTTGGCCACTTCAGTATTTCTAAAGAAGGTTTGATTAAGGTTCACTGCGCTCAGAGTCATAGTTGCCATGGGCAGAGGGGAAAGGAATGGTTTTACTCTCCCAGAGAGGCAAGGCAAAGACTGCTGCTTCTACTGACACAGGTTCCATGAATCTCAATGCCTCAAAATCTGCAAATGTCTAAACCAGAGATTTCCTTTTTGCAACTCTGTGATGAGATGAAGGTAACCTGTGGTGGAGTTCAAATCCACTGAAAAACATTTTGATTGTGGATTCGGCAACTGTGAGGCTCGTGTTTAACCCAGGCTGTTTTTCCTTTTGCTTTTCCTCTGTGTTGTTTTGGGATTTGGCTTTTTGTTCAGAGATTTTCAGAAAGACAGTAGAAAGCAATCTCCCTCCCCTTTCTTGGAAAAAGTGTTTTCTTTCAAAAGACGCATTTCAGCTTTCGGCTGATTCCCAGGGATACAGAGGGATATTCTGCAATAAGCTTCCCTCAGAAACAGGTTGGCTGCTGCCCTAATACTAACAGCGGCAGGATTCCTTGGCTGTGGGGGAAATGAGATGGTCCAGCTGATTGAGGTTATGACTGAGCCAAGATGAGTCAATTACCTCGATGTGCTGAGCAGCCATCCAGAGTACAGCCGAGAGGAGAAATGCCAAGGCTCGTACTTTCTGCTCTGACAACAAACAGCTGCAAAGAGCTGTGACTGGGGAGAGGAGCTGCGGCCGTCACCAAGCTGGGAGATGGGGAACTCGGGTTCGGTTTATTTTTCTGTAGTTGGTACCATTGGAGCTGTTTTGTTTTCAGGTCTGGCGATAAAAATTTGGAAGAGACATTAAAGCCACGTACATTTTCACACTGTGCCTTTTCAAACGTTTGTGAGGCAGTGCAGAAGCTGCCGGTCATTTGCTGACACAGGGCTATGACACAGATGCAGAACGCCTTTGGCATCCACCAGAAACAGTAAACTCGGAGCACTAGGAGAGCTACATGCCAAACATTTAATGGGTTCTTTTACAGAAGGGGGTGTTTAACAGCCTTATCCTTTTGTGGATATTTTATCTCTTTGTTGTATGGACTTGAGGCAGGCTGTACAATCATCACTTCGACTCGCATCTGGGGGGCTCAAGACGTGCTCATAACCATCTGCCGTCCACAGTTAGCGATGATGCCCGTCTCTGTAGGACCTCGCTTCCTTTGGTTTGTTTTCAGAGTGAAAGAGGCATTTTACATCACGTTTTACCACTTTGTTTTCACTCTTGCAATCATTAACAACCATTTCTTTATGTCTTCTTTTGCAGCCTGAACATTTTGCATCTTTTGTCTCATAACTTCAGCAGAAAAAAAACCACACTTATTCTTTCTACTGTAATCTGATTGGCTAAAGAGCATTTTTGCCTGACTACTGTTAAAGAAAAAGTAAATAACTGAACAATTAGTAATAGCTGTGAGCACAATTACATCAAAGCGGTATTTTTATTTTTACCTTTAGAATTCAATAATAACTGACTGCTTAACTATAAAAACATCTAATCTCATTTATGATGAAAAATTGCTTAACAGAACTCTGGAATGAAAAAGGAAAAAACAAACCATCTGGAGTCTTGCAGTTCCACCTTACTTCCATGGGAATCATGATTTTTCACCTTCCCTTGGAAAAAAAATCAGAACTGCAGGTGGAAAACAGAGCAAAGCATTACAATTTTCTAAGCTAAACATCTTGAAAATGGGAATTAAGTTAACACTTCATCCTTTTAAAAGTTCAGATCAATATGACTAAACAATTCAATGGTACTTCCTTCCCCAGTTTAGATCTTCTTGTTCTTCTCTGAAAGTTTTCACATTTCACAGTATACGCTTACTTCCCCCCACTAGCTTTGCAAAGCTGTTCATTCTCACCAGCAAACTGCAGGGCAAATATTCCTATAACTTGGTCAGTAAAAAAAGATCTTTTACTTCCGCCCTATCTGATGCTAAACTAATGCTTCTCTTTTCAGACTGCTAGCCCATCAATTTACTCCAGCCATCATTACCTTCTTCCTTAGTTGCAGATTCAAATAACATTCACCTAAACCTTTGGCAAGTGAGGTTTTCCCAGCAACCCTTCCTCCATCTCTGTGAGAGCAGCTTCTCAAGCAGATCTTTCACAGACCAGTCTGAAAAGACCACTATTAAGATTATGATAATAGCATTCAGTTTTGCTTTTGGTGGGCTGCCAAACATGAAAGTTGGTACTTTGTTGGACAGATGAACTTTTGTCTGTCAAATCATTTCAGATCCACGGTCTTCAGTGGTGGGATAGCATTTGTCTTTGTAGTGTCTAACTCTCTTCTGTAGTCAATAGATGCCAAGTTCAGCAGCAAGTTGCATTTGTCTCTACATTCTAATTAATGTGATGGATGTTATATAGTTGTATTTATGCAATTCTTCTTGATCTTGTTTTTGTAGTAGTTTTTAGAGTGTGGCATCATTACTCTAGTCTTTCATGTAGTCACCTTTGCCAAGAAGATAAATACTGGCCTTACTCCTGAGTACATCTTTTTCAGCAGTCACTGTGTTCCTTTTGCATACAAGGTTATTGAGCAATTTTGCAGGTCTGCCTATGTACTTTAGGAATGAAGCACACAAATCCCTACTGACAGAGCTCTTCCCCCCCCCCAAAAAAAAAAAAACAGCAAAAACAAACAAACAAACAAACAAACAAAACCCACAAACCTTTTGTGTAGATTTAGGAAAAGCAAAATCCTTTTCTCCTCTCCCCTGGCATTACCTGCATCTCTGTAAATGTCCACTAGTTTAAATTTTCAGAGTCTAACATAAACACGGCACTATATATATGTGTTGTGAATTTTATTCCACATCAAACAGTGAGTGAGAAGAGGCATTCATTATTTACAAATCCTCAGAATATTCTTGCATCATTCAGTGCTTTTCTGCTAGCAGAAGAATAAACGGTGAAGAGACAAGTGGATCCGTCTATAACCCTGCATTAACCTGTGCTCAGGCTTCTGTGAGAAGATGTACAGTCTCTCTTCAAGACAGGAATAAAATCAATATTTATTAAAATTCCACAGTTGTACAATTAAATGTTTTCCATCAGTGGAGCCTCAGCGGGACGTAGACATGTGCAAAGTTGTTTTGGGGTGTTTTTCATTGTCAAAAAGCTCCTGCATTATGCAGAAGAACTTCCTGGTTTTCAATAACAAGTGGAAGAGCCCAGTCTGTGGGAGGGTAAAAGAAGAGTATGTTGTCAGTGACAGCAAACTTACTCCAACACCTCTACCCATATCAAAGGGTGGGAGATAAGTCCATAGTGGGCCAGGCAAAAATCCATTTTCTTCTTGCATGTTCAGGTTACCTTGTTGTCTTGCCTGTTATGGAAGTTGCTTTTGGCTGTATTTTGACTTGAAAAGTTGTCAAAAATCCCTTTTGCTAGACTAATGTTAAACACTAAGAGAAGCAATGGGCTCTGGGGTGGCCATGTCCATGTTTTGTTGCAAGCTTATCAGTCCAGTCTAGTGTTCTATTTTATTTGCTTTTCTAATCTGGAATGTTTTCCTGGTATAAAATAGTACACTTTTTAAGGATTAATTTTCTAATACTCTTTTTTTTTTTTTCAAATAAAAACATCAGTTATTAAAAATCAGTTCTGAAATTAAACAGATACTTGTCTGACAGATATTTATGCATATGATTATGGTTGTGCACGTAAACACCACCACTGGGGCTGTATACTTAGGTTACATCAGACATAAATATTTGCAACACTTGTTTGAGCAACAAAGGATAACTTCATAGCCAATAACATCACAATTTCAGACATTCAGACAAAAATCATTAGATGACTATATAGAGTTTGCTCTATATTTTTAAGTGTTTTAAGCATATATGAATATTTTCTTATTCTCTGAGAGCTACTTTCAAGTGAAATCCAAGTGTAGTGACAGTTTTCACAATGATGAGAGATGACGATTTTAGACACTGCACATCTCATCCATTCTATGTTAAGTATTTTTACTTAAATTCTTGTATTAAAGGTAGAGGGATGAATAATTGTCTATTACTTTAGTACTTCAGATTTTTAAATGAAAAAATTAAAAGTTGAAAGACCACATCACTTAATAGATAACAGCTATATCTAATTGGGGTGGGGAACCCCAACCCCTCTGTAAAATCCAACAGCTGAGAGTTGAGATAGTAATGGTCAGTTTTGACTTCAAAACTTGAACATATCCTACCTTCTGTCTGTAGGTGGTATTATTCTCATATGGGATTCATATTAATCTCCTATGAATAGTGTTGGCTGAAGAGAGGGTGAATTTGGCTTAGTCTTTTAAAACCTAATTTGACTTTTTGCTGCATCTTTATCAAAAGCAGAGCAGAGCTGACTGCAAGGCCCATGCCTGCCTGGTGCAGCACTGTGAAACGTTACCTGTGGTGTTTCCAGGGCTGGTAGCTCTAACACTGCTTCACTGCAGCACGGGGCACCAACAGGCTCTAGGCTATTCCAGTGTGTCACCATTGCACCCCATGCCAATGACCTTCTTGTCTCGGGAAGACTATTAAGTACTTGCTTGATGTAAAGCTCCATATTCATGCTGCTTCTGCCTCTCAACGGTCTTATTTTGGTGCTGTCTGTGGTGTGCTCCATTGTACCCAGTCGAAATGCTCCAAGACTTCAGTACTAAGGTACTTGGAAACCAGGGGGGGAGGGTGTGTGGAGATTGCAGCCCTGTGGCCACCCTTCAAACAGCTGTCAGCATAATCCATGTGTGTCCATGACCATCTATGCAGAGTGTTAAAACTTACTGATTGGTACTTCACTGGTTCTGATCTAGTTCAGACTGTAATACCAATACCAGAAAAACAGCATTTCTCTGATTTAGGAAAACAGTCACTAGGCTTCATTTGGAATAGTGCACAGCTGAGACAACAACATGATGTAAACTTGGGCTTTTTAGAAATGTCCCTGTGTGACCAAGTAAAAATGGATACAATTTCCTTTAAAACAGTGCTATGCAGGCTTGGAAGACTTGTGCTGCTTCCTTTACTAGAGCCTCAGTAAGCAGATGGTGCAAGCCTGCCAGAGAGTACTATACATCCCAGGTGATATTTCAGCAAGAAAGATCTGTTAGTCAAGAACATTCTCTTTCTAGTCTGTGGGGAAGAAATTTATAGAGCAATGTGTTATGGGACTGCTGATTTCTGAAACAGAAGATGGCCTTTTTATTTATTCGTTTGGGATTTTGGTTTTATAGCCTAGCTCGCTGGTTCATCTTGGTGCCTTTCAATGGAGCTGAGGCTCTGGAACAGATACGCTTCCTGAATAAGATTGTCTGGTTTATTTATTTATTTAATACTTATGATGGCACTGAGATTTCTCTTCTCAGAAAAACGTATGTATTCCTTTCTGCTGATTTATTTCTGACTTGTGCTGTCATAAGGATTCTCCCAGGACATTTGTTGTTCACTCAGTAATTTAAACTTTGTGAATTTCTTTAAACTTTGTTTAAGTTAAATCCCAGTGTATTTCCCTCTGAATTTTTTTTTTTTTTTTTTGCACTCAATCCCTGAAAAATGGTTTGTGCTGTATTTATTTATTTATTTATTTACTGCTATCTTTTCAGTTCCACTGACGGTTTTCCAGCTCTTGCTAACAGCCCTCTGGTCAAGTGTCCCTGGAGAAAGGCAGACAAAATATTCTGTACTTGGAATACTTTTGAATTTGGAAGCACACTAATAGATTCAAAAATTTAGCATTCTAGAGAATGACTACTGCAGAAGGTATTTGAAAATGCACTGTTTTCAATACCATTTTCCCAGTCCTTGATGCTGCAGAGTCTCCATTTAGTGTAGCTACACCTGTGGGAAATACTGTCTGAGTACTTTTTTAGCATTTTGGTCACATAAGTGGAAAACAAGTTTGAAAGCAGGAGGAAAACTTCAGTGGCAACTGACCTCCTCTAATGTATAACATGCTTGAAACGCTGCAGTTGGGACAGGTCCATTCTTCCTGCTGCAGAATAATGATGCATATATTTGAGGCACATTCTGCTTTGATGTGGGGATGCCAATAGCAAACTTAGAACTGAGTCTTAAAGTCTGTTATTAGAAAATGTTCTTAGTAAGCTAATTATATTACTCTTCCTAAAATCTTGCAGCCAGTGTGGCACAGCCAGATGTATATTGAAAGGAAGTGGAGAGCCCCAGATTAACTTTGCCCACTTGGAACTTAGTCTCTTCTTATTTTTCTCTGGGTTACCATGCTGCAGGCTGGAGAGGCAGCTCCCTCCCATGTTCTCCCACAGCTCTCCCCAGGCAGCATGGACCATGGGGCTGTGGTGGTGCAGTACTGCAGGGGCACACAGCATGTGTAATGGAAAAGGGCACACTGTCCTTCTGCACCTTACAAGAGCTGGTGCAAGTTTACACTACATCTTACACTACTCAGTGTCTTTGATGGAACCACTACAATGCAAGAAAGGAGAGAAAACATTTAACAGCAGTTATTAGCTTGTGAAACCCACTTGCCCTCGCATCCTTGTAATTCCTTTATGAACGTATCCTTTGTGGATGTAATTCTTTAATAGTTGTCTCCGTCTATCAGGAAAGAAAACCTGTGTGGTGGAAATACTGTTTCTCTAAAGCTTGGCAACACTGGAGAAAATTATGAAGAACCTCAAAGATAGGACATGTGGTCAGAGCAGCTAACTGCAGGAATGGTTTCATACCAAGCTTTCATAACATGGGTGCAATACAAATACAGAATGTATACAACAGGTTGTCCTGGTTCCGTGTAAAAA
>NW_008581087.1:33141-43807 GCF_000691845.1 Merops nubicus | reverse complement strand
CCACAATCCCAGCCACCACCCTCCCCCAGACCAGTACAGTATGCCTCTCTCCCATCAAGCCACGAGTCAAAGGGATGGGAAACTCTCAGGCCTCCCCCTGCTCCCCATCTGAGTGTACCTCCTGTGGATGCTACTCGAGGACAAAGGATGCTCAGCACAGCAGGAGTGCTGGCAGTGCACATCAGGTTAGCCTGCTTCTCACTGGGCTGTGGGAAGAGACACCTTAAAGGTTCCATCACCTAACATCTCGAGTGCATGCAGTTCCCTTCCCTTTCTGTCCTGAATCTTCAAAAACCTTTGTAAGCTCTGTCTGAATTCCATAAATAAAATAATCTTTTTTGCTTTAGCACTAACCTGGCTTGAATTAAAACAAGTTTCACAATCTTTTAAAATCACAACAGCATGTAAAATCACACCTGTGTACTCCTAATGTATCCAAAAAATTACCTAAATTATCCTTACCTAACTTCTTGGGGTGGGTGTGGTGGGGAGTGGTGAGTATTTGGTAACATGGTAGTGTAAGTGTTCACTTCAACCCTGAAGATCTGAGGACCTGCACCATTTTTTGTAATAACTTATGATAGTTCATGGAGAATGGGAGGTAGGGGAGAAATCAGTTCATATTTTTATTTCTGCATGCCCAGCACACACGTCAGCTTTTCAGAGCAGTACATTTGTGAGAGCAAGCCTGCTGTCGGAGATTGGGAAAGGTCACTTTTGAGTCATACCAAAATATTAACTGTATTTTACAACATTATAATTTGTAGGAAATGATTGTACAAGTCTTCATTTAGAGGGCAAGGTTCAAATCCTGTTTCTTCTCTTATAAGTTATATCAAAGAAAATTTATGTGAGATGACCAATAATAAAAAAAAATAAAGACTCTGAAGTGTTTAATGGTTTAAATACAGAATAAAGCCACAAGCTAGAATGAAACAAGTTAAAAATCACTTTTCTCAGGTCTATTTTGCATCTCCTGAAATCATGCCTGGCCAGCATCCCAGGATGATCTGGGAGGCACTAACAAAAGACTGACTTTAACTTACATAATTAGGTCTTTCACTGGATAGTTAAGTACTGTGTAGATCACTATTGGTTTACAACTCAGAGAAAATTGCACCGTCTCTTAATGTGGAATTAAAAATGAAACAGTTAAAACATTTTGGACTTGCTTTAGTAGTGCTTTGCTCTTATCAAATAAGCATCACTGGGAAGCTGCCACAGTAGAGGTTTCTTTTTGGGAGAAGACCAGGAACCGTCTCTTAAGGCACTCCTGGGAGAAAAGGATCCCTCAACTCCATTCCCTCCATGAGCCATGTCCTCTTCTTTAGAAGAGAGCCACCACTGCTCTCATTATTATGACAGGGGCTTCTCCCAGAGCTTCGCTCCTCCAGGTTAAGACTTTGCATCCAAGGTTTACTTATGGCCAGTTTTACTCCTCTGCTTTTCCTGACACCACTCCCTGAGTTACAGAGCTTTTTATTTACCGAAGTTCACAGGCAGTAATCTTGCCTCCCCACTCGCCCCTTACTAAAAGAAAGAACTTAACCTTTGTATTATCTAATGCATTCTTCACTTATTCAAACCCCAACACCACCAGATTTCATCAATTTGTTGAAACTTTTTGTCATGGAGTTTACTTTGAGCTCCAGCTGCTGGAGGGGAAAAAAACAAAGTAACCAATTAAGTGATGTTTTTCTGCTGATGCTAGTTACAAAAAAAATCTTTTAAGTATGGCTCAGGGGAACTCTGGAATCTCAAAAATCAGAAGACAAATAATAAATTTTTAACAGGACCCACAAAGCATGCTGTATATTATTTTAGTGCTGTTGGAGGGGTCTGTCTCAGGAGTTAGGTAATGTTGCAGTAAGTGTGTGGTTTTGAGAGTTACTGCAGATTTCAGGTAGTTGTTACAAGTGAAAAACTGCATGGTTGGATGAACACAAGTCTCATGGAGTATTTTTCATCTACTTAGTTTTCCTCCCACCTTCCCAAGACCATCTCTATTTGTCTTTAGAAGTTGTCTGAGCAGAGCCATCTGTCAAAGGTAGCAGCAGAGATGCATGAATAGAGAGAATATCCCTGCCCTGCCTCAGTCAAAAAGGACACTGCTTCAGACTTACCAAGCCTGTGACTAATTCCAGTTTGTTCCCAAGGACAGAGCAGTCAGTCATTACCAGAAATTCTCATGCAATGCTGCCCATATAATTTCAGGCAATGCTCCCACTTTCTTAGGGACAGCTCAAGAGAAGTCTGGGGATAACTGTATATCAGGTGAACTGTTCTTCAGTGCAAACAGCTTCTAGCCATCCTCTTTCTCCATGACTTCCTCAAACTTCCCCACTCTGTGATGGGATGTGCCCTCATATTTGTACAGTCAGAAGGCCCTAGGATCTGAAGTATACTGTTGCTACCAAAGGAGTTACATCTGGCTCATAACCTGCTCCTGGTGTACCCTAGAAAACCTGGCAAGTTATTCTGGATAATTGCTGAGGCACGTTTGTTCCAGGAGACCTGCTATCAATCTTATTTATTGGCACTAGCTATATAAAAAGCAGTAAAAGGGAAAACCCTTTGATAGAGTACCTGAAATATGCTGTTCAGCTTGTTTCTGTACTCCTGTTGGATGCATGAATCTGTTGCAGAGAGAGCAGTATCAATTCTTTGCTGTCACTCTCCCATTTGCACTAGGTGCCCCCAACATATTGTCCCCTTCCTCTATTTCCCCACTCACATCCATTTCAAGTCTCTCTCACCTCACAGCAACATTATTAGTGATGATTCGCAAAACCCCAACTATGCCAAATGCAAAACCAGAATTATTACCAGTTTCACCAACATCATATACTATCAAATGGTAGGGGATGATAACACCTCAAGTGGACAAATTTAGCTGCAGTTACATTGCATACCTTACTGAATATTGGTGTTAAACCCCCACATTCTTCTCTTGTGCGTGTGAAAGTTCCCTCCTGCCCGTCTGTGACCACCAAGATAAACCACAGCAAGACATGAGCACCTGCTATTTTTTAATCTTGCTTCATGCAATATAACAGCTCCTGATTGGCACAGTTTCTTGCACACATGTAAGGCCCAGCTGAATACACTACATAGGAATTTAAGTACAGACATGGCTTTGCAGGCTTGATGTCTGCAGCCACACCATCCTTTTCAAGCATAAGCATCTAAAGAACTGCAACATGCTGGCAGCCAGCTTGGAAGAAACACTGATTGGGTATAGCCAAAGCCAGGACAAGAGAGGACAAAACAGCTCTGCCTAAAGCAGGCTGCTGAGAAAGCAGGAGTGACGCTGGAGCAGGATGTCAATGGCCGTCCACGTGGGCCAAGATACCCAGAATCTCTCAGGATCAGGCCCATGGTGAGCACGACATAGTCAGAATATTTATAGTTTATTAGTAAAACAGATGAAATGGAATGGGGATTAGAAGATCCTGTCTAATCCTCTTTGCAAATAAGTTTTTTAAGATGTAAAACTTGTGCGTGATTTCTAACACTCAGAAATAAAGACAGTAATTTCTGATTAAGTTTTATTACTACACTAAAAATGAACTTAGTCATGATGAACTTTTTTGGTGCTAAAAAGATATAAAAATGCAAATCCAGAAGTCTTCGTCATCTGCTTAGTATTAATATCCAACTGTGAAATCAAGTAAGAAATTAAGAGTCACTCTTTTAGGAGACAGCATCCCCATTTTGCGAAGATGTGTCTATTTTTCAGTAGCACAAAACCTGTTACAACTCTCCTGGCTAGTGCAGCTGTCATTGCAGATGAAAAAAACTATTATCTCAACAGCCATCTTCAAAAAAAGAAAGGCTGCACATGAAGACAGCTGCAATAAAGATTTTAACATTAAAAATATATATTTATCGCAGTTTTTTAGATTCAGTTGAACTGATCAAGATTATAATATTTCTGGCACTAAGATAAAGCTTAACTGGCAAGGTTAACATTACCTCCTGTTTTCACACTGGTCAGCATCTGCTATAAAACAAAAAGACATTTTCTAGGGGCAGTCCAACCTGCAGCAGTAACTTCTGTTTAGGATTTGTGTGTTCTCACAGATTGCTCAGCAGTGGTGAGGCTAAGGCAAGACCACAGAGAGAGACAAAATAATGCAGCTTGCTCATCTGCAGTTCATCTTGTGATGTTATCAGAAATACCAGTAAGTGGTATTAATTTTCAAGTTTTGTCTTTGAGAAATCAAAATCAACAGCATCCCATGCTGCCTGATTGGCCTTTTAGTTTAGTGTTGTGGTTTTTTTTTTTTTTTTTCTGTGTGTGTGTTTACTGAGTAACAAGTTAAAAATTAAGCTTAGCTAATTTTAGCAGAGGTGAATCATAGAGATCCCCAGGAAATGGCCAAATTCAACATTCAGAAGTATTCTTGGCTTCTCATGAGCTCTCGGAGGAAAATGATGCTGAGGCACATGGCTAAAAAAACACAAAACAGCTTTGTTTTGTGACTGTGTTGAGGACCTCACATTTGCTCCTTTTCTCTACCTATTCTATGCCACCAGTTTGAACAGCTACATAAATAAATGCTCCTCAGAACATTTTTTACCGAGGGGCAGGAAAGTGTTAGATGAAATGCATAATACTCAGACTTGAAGAAAACTGTGTGATGTTGCTGAAAACTTCCCCTGTCAGGCTGGTTTTGTGCCACAGCTCTTGGAGATCTTAGGTATTAGATGTTTCAGGAAAATCCCGAATGCAAAGCATTCACTATTGCCCCTTTGATAAGAACCTCATTAAACTTCTCAAAACCACTGACTTTCTTCCTTACTTGGGAAGAAACTTCACACTACCCCAGCAAATTTATTTTCCATTTTGGAAGACTTGTATTTAGTTATAGCCAGATAAATTTCACTTGTAACTGAAGGAAATGCCCAGACAGTGCCACCTTTAATAATCAAAACTGCCATGAAGCAGCTAATGAAGAAAAGCAGACATCTGCCTGCTGTAAATGGCTCCCCTTGGCCCAAAACACAATTCCAAACATTACAAAGCTAAGCTACATTTTGACAGACCATTTCCAAATAAAGCAGAAGAGACACGTGAACATATCTTTCCATAAACATTTCCCTCTCTTCAGCATTTCCCAGAAACTGTAATTCAAACAAGGACCAGAGCTAGCAGAGCAGGTTCAGGCAAAATACAATTTGCATTTAAATCAGTGAGAGCTACTGGTGACTAGCATCCAGCACTAAACCACGTGTAGTTATTAGCATCCTAACAGAAACATGTACTTTAAAACAGATGGTAAAAGCTGAAAGAAAATTGAATCACAAAATAAGAGCATTAACATAAATGCTTCCTTTTCTAATCAGCTACCACTGTGTTAGTATCAACGAGAGTGTTGTGGAATATAATTCATTTCTTCATCTCAGAACCTAAATATGTGGCTTGTTTCACTCCCTGCTCCCCCAGCCCAGACAGGTGCTTTAGTTTCCACAATGTTTCCCCCAGTTAGACAAAAAGTTAGAGTGGACCATTTTCTCTTCTTCTGTCCTCCCCAGCAGCAGAGCTCTCTGTACCTACTGAAAGAAACCCTAGCTGTTGACAGAGGGGGATATTTTCAGTCTACATTTCAGGCGTATTGCTCTGTATAGCTGCTTCCCACACCAGAGCACAACCTTTCAGATGCAAGCATAGCAGCTTGGGAAAACAGCTTAAAAAGTACAACAACAGAAGAAAAAAGCAGAGCATGGTCATTCCATTTTTCTCAGCTATGTTCATATTTCTTGGCTTACACAGCAAGTAAATTACCAGTACCTTGTGCTCAAGTCAGTCAGCTACAAACAAGCTCTGTTTTTCTCCCTGTCACTTTCATTGACAGGACTTCTGCAAACAGAATTTAACCACCAGTGTGACCACAAACCAGAACATCACTTAAAATATCCTTCATTAGTAATGGTAGTGGGAGCTGACTTGCTGGTAAGCAATACAGGCAAGAATTAGAGTACAAGTAAAAATCCATCATCACAAGGAGCAAGGATGTTTAAAATACACTAGCATACACCAAGGATCATCAAAGCTGACTCAAAAAAAGGTCACATAAAAATGGTGTTCCCTTACCTCACAGAGCTTTCAGCAGCACATCAACGTATCCCTCAAGTGAAATAAGGAAATATGCTTCTATGACTTCTTTTCCTCAAGGAAGGGAGAAGCTCAGTGCAAGGTCCTGCTCTCCCCCATGTTCAGCTGTAAGCTGTTAAACCTGCCACCCCCCCCAGATCCTGATTCTGATCTGCCCAAAGCCCCACCTGACAGCAATGAGTAATTTCTCCTGTAGGCCCCTCAGGAGGGTAAAAATTCTTTGGGGCTCAGGACATGGCATGGTGCTCTCCTTTTTCTCTCAGAAACCTCACCCTTGAGGTTACTGTGAAGTTCCCAAAAGGCTTTTGTGAAAGAGGGTTGCTGAAGGAAGGTGTGCTTAATTATTGTTGTAAGTGTGTTCAGCCTAAGCCAAAAAGCTGTGAAACCATTGCAGGCATTATTTTAAACTTCTGGGAAAGGTAGTACCTGTTTTACATTTTTTTTTTCTAATTCTAGTGTAATTCAGAGTGGTTACATGGGGCTTTTGATTTGCAATTATTTAAAAATACTGAAAGAGGGCATGGAATTCAACCCCAGACCTTTGTTTTTCTTTCCAGTGTTATGGTTCTATAAGTACTGCAGCAACCTAGAAATGAGATTTCAGATGAAAATACTCTCTGTAGTCACTTCTCTGCTCTTCTAGTCTGTTCTCAGCAAACAGAAGAGGTTCAGGGTTGAAGGAGTGAGGCTAAATACATGAACAAGGCAAAAAGATTAGGCATACAGTGTTGTAGGTACAGAGCTGAGTTGCAAAATCATTAGCTCATTCCCCTACATCGAGTTATCAGCAATTATTTACACACAGAAAAGAAACTGCTACCATTCTATAAAGAAATATCCATGTATTTGTTCTCCCATGTATAAGGAACAAAACTTCCACCTATTATTTTCCCAGTTGGAAGCTAATCCATGCTAAATTTTGCTGCAGTGCTAAACATTTATGAAAAGCTTCACAGATAATTGAGTTGCGGCTTCAATACGCAGGATCCCTCAATAGGCAAAAGAGTATCATCCTCTTGTTTGTCATAAACCTTCTTAAAGAGAGAAGAAGAAGAGTGAGAAAAGAACAGATGAACCTGTTCAAAGTTTCTGACAGCATTAGTTCTAGCAGCATTCTTCCCAGCTGCTCTACCATTTTGCATGGTTCTTTAAAGGCCATCTGAATTAGGGAGCCAGTGGTGTCATTGTATAAAAAAGACAGAACTGGGTACTCCCTTCTTCCATTAATATTGCAAGGTTGACTTCTCCACACAGCTTTTTCCAATGACAGATGATTTTTCAAGGTGGACTAACAGGCTTTCACTGTTCCAGGACCTCTGAGTCCAGCACTCTATGAGATCCTGTAATAATTGCTCAAGCAAACTCTTGTCAGACTCAGTACGGGTGTAAACTGAGTCTGAAATAGATTTGGGGCTCTTCTGGGGCTTTTTAGCATAGTTTTTAGCCTTTTGTCTCACTAAAGTACTGGTTCAACAGAACATAATGACACATTTGCAGCATAATTGTACAATCTCTTTTTCATTCAGCTACTTTTTAATTTTTAAGTTCACCTGAACTTCTGATCTGGTATGTTTCCATTTTTTTTTTTTTTCAGTTAGCTCACTTCAGTTAGTAACTGTTTGATGGCACAGTGATTTGGGATATGCTCATTTATAAAGGCTAATATTTCAGCCATCTTCAGCTACCAGAGACAATTATAATACTGAATGTTATAAAGCTAAGGCAGCTCATGTACAGATGGCAAAAAATGTTGGTGTAGCAGGAAGGGACTGGTAAGTGTTTAATCCTACTAGTTGCTCTGAATTCAGTGCATATGCAGGGCAAGAAAACACATTAGAACCTCCTCCTTGCATGAGAACTGAGCTTCTGGTTGTAGCAATTTCAGCAAATATCCTTCAAACTGCCTTGATGAGGAATCTAAAGCTAAACCAGTCTCTCCTGTAATATCTCTCAATGCCTTCTGATGAGGGATTCCCCTCTTTTAGGGCTGCAGTTTGAAGCTTTCTCCAAGACTGGAAATCTGAGGAAAACAATGGTAGAGTGATCTTCTGCTCCATTAGGAGAACAACCACCTCCCCAGGATAGACGTTGCAGTTCACTGCCTAGGAATTTCACTGTGCTCACCTTTGTCAGCAAATGTGGACCTCTAAGACAACTGTCTCTGGAAAGCAATACCTCTAGAAACCAAACATCCAACCAACAGAAACTGCCTTAAAAAAATCTGCCTCCTGCTTTTATAGAACTAATACAAAGGGTGGAAGAAAATTAAACATTAGCTTACTGATTTAAGCTGATTTGAGCCATGATTAATTGGCTTTAAAATCCCGAATGTCAGGCTCATTGCTGTCCAAACAGAGAAAGCAAAGCCATTGGCTCTCTCCTCCCAAATGCTTATGATGATAAGTTTGACATGAGATCTCATTTCTAAATGTTTTGCTTTCCCGAAGTCCTGAGCTGACACAATAGGAATACCTTATGCTGCACAGGAAATATTGCTAGACACAGAGCCTGAATCCTGTGCAGTTCAAGTCAGATGTTTTTGCTTTCCCTGAGTAGCTTGCTCTAGCTGGAATTACCTGAGGTACCACTGCAGTTCAGTCCTTGGGGTAAGCCACCAAAGAGTGAAGCATTTAAACATGGAGAACGTATGTTGCATTGTGCATTTTCCTCATGAATTACTTTATATTGATATATTACTTACTATTTCCACTTTTCTGAGTTTATGAAGTGTGACTGCCATTTAGCAGCACCTTATTGTACAAGAAGCACAAAGAAATACATGAATTTGTTGCAGTAATACAGCAGTCTTTGTGAAAAGAGATATGGATCTTTATTCATCTTCAAAGGACTTTTCCAGACAGGGACCATTCAGGGGCATTTTTTAGGGTCGCACATGGATGCTTAGAGTCAAGATTGGTCTGAAAAACTTCTTGCATTGTAAAATGTCACTGCACACATTATTGTAATCATTATTATTACTACCATTATTAGATTTATTATTGCTATGAAATACAGAGCTCTGAGCTAGATATGTGTAGCCACAGCTACTGCTGCTCTCCTGCTCCAGAGCAAGCTGTGTGCACTGAAGGCTGCCTCCTCCTTTGTGATCAAAATGTCATCAAGACACAACAAATAAATAGACTAATTTCTTCTGGTAAGGTAGAGACAACAAGGCTGTCAAGAGCATGGTGGAAAATTGTAGTAATAGGATAGTGGAAAAATCACAGTTAGTGGAGAATGGAGTCTATTGCTTCTACATTTAACAGCCCTGTGGAGAATAGGAACAGCTTTTCTGCAGAAAGATTTGATGTCAGTGCCAACAGTTTGAATCGACACCTTAAAATAACCTGCCAAAGGAGGGGAAAAAGAGCTTTCCTCTTGAAATACTGTATCAGAGTTAGCTCCAATTAGTACATTTCAGTACTGCTGCCCAGAGCTATGAGATGGGGGCAGTGGTGACAATTAACTGTGGAATTTGGTCCAAGCTCATGGAAAAGCTGTAGAGTTATTCAGCAGGGATAGCTGCTCTGAATAGATTTGCTTGGAAATTCTAATACTGACTAAATGCCCACACTAAGCTTCTGCTCACATGGGGGGAATTTTATTATTTTCTTCAACTAGGTAAAGGCAATCCTATTATTCCATACAAGACCTTTTCAAGGAATTCAAGTTGGATTTGTAAAAGAAAAGACAAGACAATGCATCTGTGATCTGTGTCTGATGCCTAAACTAGTCTTTTACATTTTGGTGTTTAGCCCTGTGATGATACTTAAAAAAACATTAATATATTTACATCTGATTTTGCATCTGTTCCAATAGAGTCAATCATATGTGTGTTTTTAATATCGACGACACTGACAACATGTTTCTTCATAGTACAACTAAAAATAGCAGTTGCATTAGTTACACAGGTTGTCTTTGCATTCAGTACAGTTATTTCAGTTTGAAGCAAAGTCTGTAAAGGAATCAGCTGCAAATATAGGAAGAAAAATGAAGCTAGTAAGATCATAGAATCATAGAATGGTTTGGGGTGGAAGGGACATTAAAGATCATCTAGTTCCAATCGCCCTGCCATGGGCAGGGACAACTCCCACTTAGCCAGGATTTATCAGCATGTATGTTTCCAAATAAATAGAACTCCATAACACTGTATCTTCCAGGTCTAATGAAGACTCAGCAGAGAACTGGTCCTGTAGTCTTTGAACAGGAAAAAAATATGGGTCTTTTGCTGGGCAAGTCTCATACAGTGAGTGTATCTTCTAAGTATCTATTCCAGAAGAAAACATTTGCTTAGGACTAGGTCTTGATTTACTAGGATAAATGAAAATTGAGAAATCTATCAGTGCAAAATTTTGAATAAAACCAATTCTGAAAAATTTCTAAGAGTGTAAATTTTTTTGCCAGCTCTGTTGTAAACTTTTCCAGCGCTTCCCAACCCCGCTGAGGGAAGGAGACTGAGAAACACATCCAAGGTGTGTCCAGGACAGTCACACCTCCAGTGGCAGCTGCAGGGGTTTCAGTAGCTCTGTGCTGTGTCTGAAAAACCTT
>NW_008581087.1:27800-33110 GCF_000691845.1 Merops nubicus | reverse complement strand
TCCTGCTGCCCTGTGCCTCTGGATCATGAACGTGTGTTAGCTGCTGGGTTGTGCCAAGGCACAGGTGTGAAAGATTCCCTTTCAGGAGGACAAGTCTGAGGAAGAGCCAAGGCTGCACTTTGGTACATATCATTACTGGATGATATCTGAAAACCTCTGCAAGTGATCTGCAAAGTCTGCTTCTCCCATGGCACCCTACACCCATTTGTAATGAATTTTTTTTGAGAAGCAGTGAGTGGCACTGAGTATAAACATAGACCCGCTGTTTTCACTGAAAGCCAGTTCTGAACAACATTCCTTTTTTTTCTTTTAGGACAGGGCTCTCCTGTTTTCTTGCCATGAGTTAATCGCACATCCACATCAGATATCACAAATCATTCAGACCAGTGCTGGAAAATAAAGTGGCTGAGGAATGGATCATGGGTTTTCAAAACATGCTTCATGTCCTAGGACCTGACTTGAGACCCACCACAAAGTCTCCTCTGTACTTCAGAAAATGCAGTGCCCCGTACAAAATATCATAAAATGTTATTGCTATTTTTTTTGATACAGCCAGAAAGTCCTTGTTGGCTGCTATTATCTAGTAAAGCTTTTAATAAGCGTAGAGATATAAAATATAACCTTTTGGCCAGAAACTAATATGACTAGTTACATTCTGCTGTCTTTATTTCCCCTAAGGTTTCAGTGTTTCCTGCTTTCTTTTCAAACTGTAATATAATATGATTTCTAGTAGTTATGTAATTTGCTATTAATATAAATAATACCCAAACTATATTTTTATGTCTCTGGGGGAGAAAGCATCACCATCTTCTTTGCTGGAACCCCCTCCAACGTTAAAAAATTAAACTTTAAATTATGTTTCTAGAAAATCAGTGTTAGTGCACAAGTTAGACTACTTTCCACAAGGTTGATGAAGATGTTTTACATGTAAAGCTTATTTATCTGTATTGGATTTACCTGACAAAATTTTGGTATTGGTAGCGGAGGGGGGAAGTTTGGTACAGGGATGCCTTCTGCGAGAAACTTCTAGAAGCTTCCACTGTGTCTGACAGAGCCAATGCCAGCTGGCTCCAAGATTAGACCTGACACTGGCCAAGGCTGAGCCCACCAGAAACAGTTATAGAACCTCTGTGATAGCATACTTATGAGGGAGGAAAAAAAAGCTGTACAACAGCAATTTTGGAGGGATAGAGGATTGAGAATGTGTGAGAGAAACAACTCTGCAGACACCAAGGTCAGTGAAGAAGGAGTGGGAGGAGGTACTCCAGGCGTCGGAGCAGAGATTCCCCTGCAGCCTATGATGAAGACCATGGTGAGGCAGGCTGATCCCATGCTGCCCATGGAAGTTAACAGTGGAGCAGATCTCCACCTGGAGTCCATGCAGGACCCTATGCCGTGACAGGTGGATGCCCTGGGGAGGCTGTGACACTGTGGGAAGCTTGCGCTGGAGCAGGCTCTTGGGAGGACCTGTGCACACATAAAAAGAAGAGCCCATGATGGAGCAGGTTTACTGGCAGGAGTTGTGACTCTGTAGGGGACCCATGCTGGAGCAGTCTGTTCCTGAAGGACTGCACCCTATGGAAGGGACCCACACTGCAGCAGCTGTGGGAAAATAACGGAAGATTGGTGAAAAGGATTGTAAACACCCTCGAGTGACTTGCAGCTGGGGTGTCGAAAAACACACAGATCACACTATTGTTGCTCAGATATATGCGCCTGACCAGTAGAGTATCTGTGTTAAGCTAACACAGGTCTGTGAAGGACTCAGAAGCACCTTATCAAACACACTTGAGATTCCTGCCCTGCTGTGGGAAACATCTAAGCACATTGGAAAACTGCCCCTGCGAGAATCCTTAATATGCAGGAGGAAGCAGCAGGTTCAAAAGCTTTTGCTGTGTCTAGCAAGGACCACACTCCATGGTGTCTCCATCCCTGCTTGCATGCCTGAAATGCTGGGGTCTGAACCCCTACCCTCCGAATTAAGGTTGACATATGGGTGATTCCCACAGCCCTTCTTGCTCTCACCGAGGGTGCGGCCGGCCCTGCAGGGAGAGCCACAAGGGAAATGAGCCCCAGGTGTCCTGCATTGAGTCAACAAAGGTCAGGTGTCCCGCTTGGAGATAAAAGCTGGGACCACTTGCAGGGAGTCAGGAGCGTCTGCTCTGTGGAGTGCACTCCACAGAGCTTCCTGTTTCAGGGAAGACCTCCTGACTCTACCTGGAGCTGGGCCCCACTCTGCTTAAGACCTTTGCAAACGCAGGCCGATCGGATGAGAGTCACTATGTGGTCACGTCTCTCTTATGTGCTTAGCTTGCTGGTCTGGCTGTTTCCCATGCCAACTGTGGGCACCCTCGGGTCTCTGTTTGTACCACCTGTTGTGGGCCGAGTCACGTCCTTAGTGAGATCATTGGGGGTGGTGTCAATTATGTACCAGTTGATTGATCTGTTTGTACCCCCAGTGATCATTCATGCAATGTCCTTGTCTACAATACAGTCTGTGTATTGGTTCATCTTCCTGCTGGTGGTGGTATCATTTTTGTTGGGCCTGGTCATTGGTAGAACAATGCCTCCTCCTGGGTGCTGCTGAGAAGATCCTCTGGTTCATGAGGTAACGAGAATAAATCTGCCCTATATGTTTCATCCCTGGTTTTGTGATTGATCCTGCATCCTGCCTGTGCCAGCTCACACAGCAGTTTATGAAGAACTACAACCTGGGGGAAGGACTCATGCTGGAGGAGTGCATGTAGGACTGTTTCCCGTGGGACAGACCCCAAGCTGGAGCAGAGGAAGCGTGTGAAGAATCCTTGTGAAGAGGAAGGAGCAGCAGAGACGATATGTGATGAACTGACTGAAATGCACATTCCCTGTCATCCTGGGCCACTCAGGGGGAGTGAGCCCCGGAAGAAAGGAGTGGTAGGCAGAAGGTGGTTTAAGATTTAGTCTTTATTTCTCATTATCCTACTCTGAACAAATTGGTAATTAATTAAATTAATTTCCCCCAAGTCATCTGTTTTGCCTGTGACAGTAATTGAGTGATCTCTCCCTGTCCTTATCTTGACCCATGAGCCTTTTGTTATATTTTTCTCTCCCCTTTCCAGTTGAGGAAGAAAGTGATAGAGCAGACTTGGTAGGCACCTAGTATCCAACCAAGGTGAACTACCTGGTCAAAATGCACTCCTGAGTTCCTTCAAACTAACATGCAATAAAACCAAAATGTCTTATTTTGGTCTTATTATCATCAAAATATTTCTTTAGTCATTTTGTCTATAAAAAAATTTAACTTAAAAATACGTCTGAAAACCAAAGTAGTCTACATTATTCAAACATGTAAGGCAAAATGAGGGAAGGAACACTGAAAAGTGAGGTATAAAAGGTGATATGAAGTATTTCTTTTCAGACTAAGGGAAATGTTAGGATTGACCCCAGATGTATTTCTGCCAATTTTCAGTTTGCCCTAGGAGTCCAAAATTGACTCACAGTGCCCACAGCCGCCCCTCTTCTTGTGCTGCACACTGGCACTGTGTAGGCACAGCTAAAATTACACGGGAAGGTTTTCTGGAATCCAGGGGGTCTGACATCTCCTCTGAAAAATCTGCCAACCGGTTTAAGATTACAAAATACTTTGGCAGCAGAGCTGTTATTGTTACATGCAAGAGACTCACTGGTGCGCGAGGAGATAATTCCTTGAATGACCCATCTGAGACAAATTCACTTTAGCAACAGACCTGACCCTAAAATTCCAGTGACCAGAGAAGTTGCTTATGGTTTTTGGCTTTAAGTTGCTAGAATTGTCTAGGTGAGCTAATAAGCAAATTCCAAAAGTCAAATGAGAGGTATTACTATTATTATTAAAATGTTTCTTTTTTTATTTTTAATTTGTGGTGTCATTTCTTCTTATCTACTCAGTGTGCATCTCACATTGGTGTAGTTCTCAACAACTGCTTGCACAGAGGTTGCGTTCATCCAGTCACAACTTAGAAAATCTGAAAGACTGATACAGCATATAGTTTTGTTGTTGTTTGATAAAGTGATATCTGTTTGTTAAGGTACATAGTTGGGGGAGACCTAAGGAGCCTCTAGTGTTGAGTCTCCCACTGTAATGAAAGCTGTTACTTTTTCTAAAGTCCTGTGTTCTTGCAATGAACTAGAGATAAATGTGAGAGATCATTAATCCTTATAACACCGCCAATATTCATATTCAGATACCTGAAAGTTATTTATTTGGAGTACATATTAATAAATTAATGATCTGTTTTCAAAGATTTGCTGCTTTGGCCATGTGCATAGCTGTGTTTGTGATCATTCAGTGTTTCTAGCCATGATCACGTCATGTGTTTGTTGCCATACTGTGCCATACAATTACCATATCATTACTATAGCCTTTGGAAGATTATTTACAATTTATTCGTTCAAGAATTGGGAGAGGAAACATACATTTGTTCCCTGTAGTCTCCCAGTATTTCATGGACTTAAAAACCAAAGAGTATCTTACAGCCCAGAGGAAGGCTGGCTCCTCTCAGGTCTAAGTTCTTGTTGAGCAGCTTAGTACAGCACTGGATTGTGTTTCCACAGGTGCTGCAAGTTCTTAGGATTCTGTTGAGGAAAATCTTAAAGTGCTATTATTTTTAAAAGGTACTATATAAATACTAGATATGAAAATTAATATAGTGCTATCGTACATCACTCTGCAACCATTTAGTTCATACTGCCAAATCAAAGAACTTTTGTGTCTATTACCTTCCTGCTAAGCTCCATCAGAGGTCCCCTGAAAATGCATTTCACTCTGCCAAACCAAATAATCTGTTGCCAAGAAACACATAGAGATTTTAAAATAATTCTTGTTTTGATCTTTATGCAGTTTAGATAAGAACAGCTTACATATTTAATTGAAACAAGTAATTGATCAACACTCTTGTTTACAAGTGGTCTCCATCTTCAGTGAGAGGATTTATTTGAAGCATTTTTTGGGTCCACAGGAGTTAAGTCTTGTGAATTTCTTGTGTTATAGAAAGCCTTTTGTTACCATGTTCTGTAAGAAAGCAAAAGGCTTTAGAGTCCTAGTCCAGCTATAGGCCAATCCCAGGCCCTTTTGTTTGTCTCCCACAAGCTGCAAATAATTTTCATTGATTTAACCCCAGGTCTATTTATCTTATGGCTTGCTTATGTGAGCAGTAACCATAAAACAAGCTAAAATGCAGATCCACAGTACTCTTATGGTTCCCTGGTAACTGCTCAAGTATGTTTCCATACCCAGGAGGTGTGACTGCTCCTTACTCTCTTTTTCTCTCCTTCTTCCTCTTTGGAATCTGA